>NW_009636426.1:0-3434 GCF_000690535.1 Cariama cristata | reverse complement strand
CTCTTTCCTGGGAGAACTAATGCACATCCCATGACAAACGTGCTGTTTGCCATGATAACAATCCTGGGAGTAGTAAAATAACACACCATCCCATAAGTTAGTCTGTCCTGCTTCCTAACTATGTAACATACTTCCAGAATACACTTTATTACTCTTTTCCAACACTTTTAAATCAACATGTTCTCTGATTCTGATTTCTTCTGATACAAGGACACATTTTAAAGCTCAAATACAGCTTTGAAGTTCAATTTAAATTATTTGATAATGATCAATCGGCTGTATTTTTCGTAACTAATGGCATAAGACTTCTGGCTGATGACTAAGATACAATGTCTCCAGGGAGTTGGATATTATTTGATGAACTTCAACTAATTCAGGCAACCATTTCAGGGGATACCTGGGCCTTAAACACCTCTGTTTTGAGGTACTTAGACCACTAAAGCTGGAAGCTGGTGGAATTGAGACACCCAACTCCAAATGATGGAGTTGGTAGCTCCTTCCTCGTTTGACCTCAGGGTTCTTTGGCCTCACAGGCATCAGGAGGATGACTGGGGTGAACCTGCTATGTAAGACAGTGGGTGAGAGACTCAGAGTCCCTGTGTTCCTCACTGGGGAGAGTTCAAACTTCAGAGAAGTTTGAAGGAGAACAAAATTAAGGAAGCCACTAAGTCTTTCTCATCCCAGGCCAGAATGGCAAAAACGGGGGTGTCTAGTGACTGCGTCGGTTGGGCAGGGAGTGGTGGCATGGTCCCTGGCTGCCGATGCCCTGCCTGGCTGTCCCCAGCCAGGGAGCAGGGCAAGATGGGGGGCAGCTGGGGGCAGCCCCAGTCCCGGGTATAGTTGTTCAGTAGCAGTCTGCTGTTTTCTTACTATGTTTGTGTCACTTCTTTTACATTCTCGTCTTCTATCTCCACTTCTCTTGCTGCATGGGACCTTTCCTCAAAGAGAAAGTTGACAGAGTACTTGTCCTTCCCTTTGTCTAATCCTCGTGTTGATTTCCGCTCTTACAACTTTCTTCTCTCACTTTCTGACATACAGAGATGGAGATTTCTTGGCTGGTTTCCTTTGCTTGGCTCTTCTTCACTTGCACAAGTAATTTTCAGTTCCCCTTTACTACTCATGGTTATTTCTTTTGACACTTTTTGCTCACAAGTCAAACCTACCTAAAACCGAACAGTGAGTCTGCTTCTCCCTCCAGTCCCTTCTGGCCTTCTCCCATTCATGTATGAGATCCTTGGCTGTGATATGTGCTGCTGTCCCGGTCCTCATACATCTCCATTTGGTTTCCGTGTCTTGCTGAAGCTGCTTTCAGTAAAGATTATAAAAATCTTCTTGAACAGAGGGGGTGTGACGGATGCACTTGATCCCCCCAACCAAACTAGCAAAAGTTTAGTACAAGCTCCAAAGGAGGTAAAGATCTGAGCTGTAGACGGGCCATGAACTCCTCCAAAAAACCCACAAAGCAAACAGAGTGACCCAGTGAGCATCAATGAGCTTGGAACACGGATCATGTGATTAACACATGAATAATGGGTGGTTTTCCAAGATTCATTTGTCAAGAAACAAGGAAAGTTGTGGGTAAAAGGAGTCTCATGCATACCTTCCCATTGTATGCAATTTGACTTCAAGTCAACCACTTTATCCCATAAATACAACAGCCCAAGTGAGCCTTCTTTGAGCTCTCCCTGCTGGGCAGCCTGACTGCATGGTGGTGATCTCCCCTTGAGCTGGGACACCTCTCAAGGTTGCTTCTCAAGGCAGAAAGACCTTTCTTCAAACGGCAGATATTTGGATGAGCCCAGTTCGAGTTCTCTCTAAATTGCAACTGGACTGCATGCCAGATGACTGTCCTCTTGAGCAAGGACACCTCTCAAAGCTTGAGATTTCTTACCTGAGACTGAGATCCTTCCTTACCCAAGGCGGAGAGACCCCTTACATGCCACAGATCCTCAGTAACTGACTGATAGCATGCTGAATTAATACCAATGACACATTAGTATTCCATGTAGCTACTCAATATTAATTATTACAAACTTTGAATATATAATCCTTTAGACATAAACTGTTGACCAAGACTGGGAATAAGTCTGGGTCCAGCTACACCTAAACTGCTCTTTGAGAAGGAGTTTAGAAAGCAAGGAGGTCCATTCTGAACCTTGTGACTCAATAGGAGAGTCTTCCTTACCCTTTTGCATCTCTAGTCTGTGTAAATCATTCGAGCTTGATTCTAACTCGATTTTCCTTTGTAGGTTTCTTCCATGTAGTAAGCAATAGAGTGAACCTTGCTATTGAACTTTCTGAAGCTGCACTTTTACAAATTCATATCAAACCCACTTTTTGCTAATACTTCTGACAGTGATTCTTTGAGTGATCTAAATCACTCATTCTCAACAGTGGGACACCACAGCTCTCATTCAGGACTGTGATGGTTACACCTGCACATTGCCACCTTACCTTACATGTTTAAGCTGGTCTGCAAGACCAGTTTCCCTTGCTGTGTTATTGTCCCAGTTGACCATCCTGCCTGAGCAGCAAAGATCCACAGGATGACCATGAAAGCCTCCCTACGGTGTCCTTTGCTATGATGCCTCCAAATCAATCTTGACAGTGGTTCAATTGTTCGCGTACTGAAATCACTATCTTCTGTGGTAAATAATATTTTCTCATATGTTCTGTATACTCCCACATAATCGAAGCCTGTTGTCGTGGTTGTCATGAGGCAAGGACATTATGAATTCTCAAAACACATAACACAATGGGACCATCCTCAGTTCATGAGGGCTCCTGAGTGCTGCAGAAGCAGTCTACACTTAGAGTAAGGGATTTTTGTTAGCTCTTTGTTTAACATGGCCTGAGGAAGCAGATTCTGTCCTTGAGATTTTGTCTTATGGTTGTGGGGAGCTGCTGCTGCAATGTTTTCCAAAATCTGGATCTGAAGGTAAGCAGATGTTTTTATTACTGAAATCCTTAAACTGCCATTAACTGCACCACATCCTCAGTAGTCATAGCTGCTTTCTTTGAACTCTTCCACATTAAACCAAACCTAATTTAGAAACAAAAAACCTTTCAGATCACTTGCTCATTAGTGAAGATTTAGTTCCTTTTGAAATTTTGACAATAAGAATTCTAAGTAACACACCACTACCATGATTTCTGAAACAGTGCTTGCACTTGTATTGATCATACAATAGAACACAGTGTTTCTGAGCCCTTAGTTCATTACAAATGTCTATGAACCTTTGAAATGTCTTACTCCCATGTTGGCTAATTAGCTTGCACGTCAAATTTCAGCTTTCATTTCTGTCTTCTTAGACATCAGTTTGCCTTACCACAACTACCATACTAAGTGGATTTTGTAATGCTTGACTACAAACAGAGCATTTTCTTATTTATGCTCTGTCTTTAAACTTTTGCCCAGCATTAATTAGCACAGT
>NW_009636425.1:13413-35989 GCF_000690535.1 Cariama cristata | reverse complement strand
GTATTCCTGTCCAGGCCATGAGCTGCCAAGGAGGATCTTAAGGATGGTTCTAAAACAAACAAGCAAACAAACACCCCAAAATCAAACCAATAAACCCCAAAAAAGAAAGCACCTGCAGGACAATGTCAGACTGCATAAATCATCAAATTAGATTATCAGATTTCTGTCTGTGTATAATCTGTATTTAATGTAACAATAGAATGTATTTTAATCAAGCAATACAGCTTTGATGATAGAAATATACATAGAATTGTTTCATCTTATTATTTCATCATACATAGTGGTCAGACTCACAAGCAGTCAAAATCTTTTATGTTAACCCCTACATGGGGAAGTGATTAACCTATACACAGGTTTAAGGGTTGCAATTATGAATACATTATTACATTACAGAATCACAGAATAGATCAGGTTGGAAGAGACCTCTGAGATCATCAAGTCCACCATGTCAACTAGACTATGGCACTAAGTGCCACGTCCAGTCTTTTCTTAAACACCTCCAGTCATGGTGACTGCACCACCTCCCTGGGCAGCCCATTCTAATGCCTAATGACCCTTTCTGTGAAGAAATCCCTCCTAATGTCTAGCCAAAACTTCTCCTGGTGCACTTTCAGACTATAAATTAATTTACACGTTCTTTCTTGACTCCGTGTGTATGGATCCTGTATCTTTTGGCTGTCAGGGCACCACAGGGCTGACTGCTCTCTGTGGCCAGGGGGCTGTGTGCTGTGGGAGCTCCCCATGGGGCTGTCTGGGGGAGGGGGCACCAGGTGCAACCGCAGCTCCAGGTGGTGGGCACCTTCCTGGGAATGTGGATGGGCTAAATCTGGGATGGGATGTGGGCCCACAGGTGGTCCTGGCTTGGCAGGGCCCATGACTAGGCAGGGCATGGCTGTAGAGAGGTGGAAACTAGCCCTGCTGAGACATGACTGATGGTCCTGGGAGACTGAAATGAGGTCCTAGGCTGTGGGCAGGTTGGGCGTGTCAGGAGAGTGTTTCAGGGCGCAAAGAGCAAGGACAACAATCAAGGAAAGGGCTATGGCACAGGAGACTTGAGGCCACCCCTGACAAGCCCCAGAGACCTGATTGCGAAAGGGGGATAGACTTCAGAGCCTGGGATTGGGTGAGGAAGGGTCAGCCCTGCACAGAGGTCAGAGCCCAGGGAAAGGCTGGTCCCTGAAAAGGGTTTATAGTCTTGTGGCTAGAGGCTATGACTCTGTGGCCCCTCAATTCAGGTCTCAAGAAGGCCTAAGATGACTGTCAGGGTATGGCAGGATTTGGGGGTCCATGGGTTGGACTCTGGATGATGGGGCTCCACGGCCAGGCAGGGACATGTCTGTGACCGAGCTGGAGACTAACACTCCCCCAACATAGCTCAGGAAGGGGCTGATGGCCCCAAGTAGAGCTGAAATGGAGCCTCTGGGCCCATAGGTGTGGTTGGAGGCCTTAGGAAAGGTTGGTCAGGATTTATTAGATCCCTCAGGGCCCTGAGAGTGGTACTTACTTGCAAAGTCATTTAAAACTTTGAATCTTTGTGATTAACTTTGAAAGTTACTATATGTACTGTTATCAATTTTTAATCAGAATTCTCAATAGGGAGCTTTGCTCAAAAGCTGATGGGATGACACAACCTAGGGTTTTGAAATACTTCTCTAATGATCTGCTTGTATTTTGAGAGAAATTATGTGTTTGTGAGAATGTTTGTGTGTGTGTGCATGTTTGAGTGTAGATCAATCTATCTTGCTTAAATGCCCTTGCAAGCAACCTGTATGAGTTTAAGAAGTGGCATAGACTCACATACTGATCTTAATTATGTATAAATGCCAGGCAGTATCTTCAAGTGCGACAGCTGCATTCAAACTGAATCAAATCTTGTGCTATGCCACCTAGATGGAAATACTAACGCAATTAAATCTACAGGATCAAATAATGAGCCATGAGGAATGCTAATTCCTTGAAAAGATTAGAAACATGAATGGCTACTGTTAGATAGGAACTGAAGATATTTTTCTGATGCTCTTACAAATAAAATTATAAATCTCTTCAAGGACTACAGATTGAATGAATACTTCTTCAAAGAGAATCCTTACAGAGATAATATCCATAAAATACATCAAAGGTTGATCAACTACTACCGAATACACACATTGTTTAGAAGGAAAAATTGGATCATTTTGTAATGTTACACATTGGTCTACACATTATAGTGGTCCTCAGTTGTTTTGTGCATGATGGTTGCATGCTGACTCACTAAACTGAGGGTACTTACAAATGCACTAGAACTTCAAGTTGACAATTTGGAAAATTAGATGAGAGAAGTAATTTTAGTCTTCCATCCTTTCCTGTTTCTCCAACACACAATTTAAGTGTGCCAATGACATCCTGGCCTGTATCAGAAATAGCATGGCCAGCAGGACTAGGGTAGTGATCATCCCATGTACTCCGCGCTGGTGAGGCCACACCTTCAATATTGTGTACAGTTTTGGGCCCCTCACTACAAGAAGGACCTTGAGCTGCTGGAGCGTGTCCAGAGAAGAGTGACAAAGCTGTTACAGGGCCTGGAGAAAAAGTCTTTTGAGGAGAGGCTGAGGGAGCTGGAGTTGTTTAGTCTGGAGAAAAGGAGGCTGAGGGGAGACCTGATGGCCCTCTACAGCTACCTGAAAGGAGGTTGCGGCGAGATGGGGATTGGTCTCTTCTCCCCGGTAACTAGTACTAGGACAAGAGGAAATGGTCTCAAGTTGCGCCAGGGGAGGTTCAGGCTGGACATTAGAAAGAACTTCTTCACTGTTAGAGTCTTTTAGCATTGGAATGGGCTCCCCAGGGAGGTGGTGGAGTCACCATCCCTGGAGGTGTTCAAAAAACGTTTAGATGTGGCGCTTCAAGACATGGTTTAGTGGGTTTAGCGGTCATGGTGGCATCAGGTATACGGTTGGACTTGTTGATCTTTGAGGTCTCTTCCAATCATAATGATTCTATGATTCTAAGTAATAAAAAAATAAATTCTACATCTCTTTTATGCAACCTTCGGGAACTAGGAAGATATAATTTTTGTTATTATGTAAAATAAAGAAGCAAGTATTTTTGTATCAGACTTTATCGAAAGGTTTTTTTGCACATCTCTGTATATATTTGCACCATGTAATCTTCTGCTTCTAGTAAAATAAGATTCAAAGAACACAGTTTGTAAATCAGTCTGTTCTCTTTTCTGTACTTTCCTAAAGACTATAGTCTATTTAATAAAACTAAATAAAAACATTAACCATTAACTTGCCATTAACACTTGGAAACTGATCAAGAAATACAGATGTTGTGACCTAACAGAATTGGTTATTGTTGAGAAATGTATAGTAGTCATAAAACTAAGCTCAAACTTCTCCTGATCAAAGACTACCAATATGCCAAGTAGATCAGGTGTACTTTTTTTTCAGTACAGATTTCCATCAGAAAAGGAATTTTACAAAACAAAATTCTGATGGGAATATACTAGCTGTAGTAGGTTTCTTTAAAGATAAATGCTAAAAGTACTTTGTTTGACATGATTGAAATTTTATTTCTTCTGAATGTTATGTTTACAGTGTATTGCATGGTACTTTATGACACCCAAATCAAAGTAAAATACACTCTAAACCCAATTAATTTTCAGTCGTTCCAGGTGAGCAAGGGGAAATAAGGGTGGCATATGTGTCATGAACATGATGGCAGTCTACTCTGTACACAGAAGCTTCAAAGATGTTTGTATTGTTTTTCTGAAGTTGTATCCAGATATCCATTACTTTTTTGCAGGAATTTACAGATTTCTCATCTTTAGAGATTTGTGGGGAGCTCAAAAAATCTCTTTAACTGGCTCCTCACTGAGCTGCGTGTTAGAAATACCTTCTCCTTAGCTTACAGGAAGCAGTAATAAGGAGGCACCCTCAATGACAGATACTTGTCATGATGCTATACACCTCTATGTTTCCATTGATGCACTCTCACGATGTTTAATGAACAAATTCTATTGAAGGGAAGTAAAACATAGTCAGACAGAGAATGTATGCCATCCCAAACTGATCCTTTGACACCTTCAGAATAAGGAGTCAAGATCGGTGTTAACATTGTGTCTTGAACCTGTTTTACCTTGCCATAGGGGAAAACAAGGTAACAGGCAAGGTTGAGAGGCTTCTACTTTGATCTTAAAGGAGGACAGCACCAGCAGCAAACAGCAGGATGCAAATGAAGAACCAAGAGCTGAATAGTATCCTTGGACAGCCCTGAACATCAAAGCAGGCAAAAAATGTCATTGAAAGAATGGATCTGCATGCCAAGCACTGTGAGTAAATCAGCTGAAGAAGAGCCTCCGAGCTATTCTGTATAATAAGTTGAGAGTTTATGTGGTATCATAGAATAGTTTTGTTGCAAAGGACCTTAAACATCATCTAGTTCCAATCCTTGTGCCATGGGCAGGGACACCTTCCACTAGACCAGGTTGATCAAAGCCCCATCCAGCATGGCCTTGAACACTTCCAGGGTTCCAGGATGTACATTTGGGATCACGTGCTGGAAGAATCAGGGGATAGGTTAGTTGAAAGCCACCCAACATAAAGTCTGAATTACTAATCTAGAGCTATACTCGCATATATTCTGTCCTCCTAATGAGTACCTCTTCAGGAAATACTGATAGCATAATGTTAAGTAGAGTACAGCTAAGGAGAATGGGAATAATAGAATAAAGTTTAGAACCTTTCTATAGGCAGATAAATTTTGACTAGGGGGAGATTTCCTTTATGTAGCAAAAATCTCAGTCCTTCCTGTATCACAATTGAGAGATAAGGACCTGTGTGTAACTACCCTTTAGCAGCCATATGCCACAATGATGAAATTAACACTTAAGATTTAATTTTTTGAAGATTTCAGAAGTATTTTTCATTTTTTCCTAGTGTTTTCCGTGCATTATAATTGCTTTTAAATTATTCATTATATGTTTGTAAAATACCTTGTTACATGTTTGAGCCACAGATATTTTCAAACAGATATGGAAAAATACCGGTTTGTTTGATATTGGACCTCCATTTATGAGCCAGGGGATGGAACTTCTTCCCTTCTTTAGTGGCCTTTGTGAGCAGACAGTCACATTTTGTTGTGATTTTACTGAAGATTATGTGCATACAGCTCAACATCGCTGATGTATAGGCTTTTTTTTTTTTTTTTAAATTGTATTAATTTCTCCACATTATTCCAATAACACAGAATCCTTTCTTGATTCTCTCTGTAATTAAATCTGAGTAATTTTTCAAATGACAGTCTTCTGGAAGAATCTTCAAAGAAACTTTTTTCCCCTTTCTTTTGTAAAATTATAAGTAGATGTGTCATCATCAAAAAGCACAGCTCTCTTTCAGTAGATTACTTCAATCTATTCTTGTGTCTGACCAAATGCAAGACTTACCGCATTGCTCACAAAATTGAGACAATTTATTTTTCCCCTAGAAGAACCTGAAAACAACCCACCTTGACAGCATTGTTTCTTTCATGAGGTTCTTACTAAGTAGTCCCTCCTTAATACTTTTGAGGAAAGTATCATAAAGGTCAGAAGTTGAATTAGGAGAGCAAGAACTACCCAGTTCACTATTTCTTGCTCTGCCAACAATTGTCCTATTTTACACTAGCAATGCTTAATCCAATAATGTTTGTTTAATGTCTGCTGGTGAAAAATAATAAAGGAACATGCCAATGTCAACATAACACTTTTCATTATCTGCGTTGTGAAATTTGTACCTTTTCCTCAATCTCTCCTTCAAAATATTTCCTACTTGATGGGAGAAAAAACCACACTCTGCTCAATTTTCTGGTTTTGCTAGTTTGCTGTGAGCTTATCCATCTCCAAACAAATAAAGTAAATTAAATTACCCTTTTTGGTTTTTATAACTGTTTCTTTACTTTGTAAATTCTGTATTTCATCAATAGTATTGATTCAAGCAGGCATGGCATTAAGGGATAAAACAGAACCTGTAGAATAAGCTGAATCTGCTGTTTCTTGTAATAATGTGTTTAGAAACATTACAGATGCTTTTGTATGGGATAAGAAGTTTTCTGCCACTCAGTGTTTACAAATTATTTAAAATAATTAAGGAAAGGAACATTTGAGATTTCAGAAAAATTTATAGGTAGTAGAACTATCTTCCACTATTTGGAAGATAATGTACGACAAGCAAAGATTGTAATAAACAGTTTGAGCAAGACTGCACCATGTTTGATTCCCTTTGACTTACATAGTCCTCAGAAGTTCCCCAAAAGACTCTGCATCCTCAGATACTCCCACAGATACTTGTGTGTGTCCTTATGTCCCCAGAGCATGTCACAAACACCCTCAATTTTATTTCATAATTGTGTAACTCTGATGGTCTTCGGCAGAGATCTCACAACAGTTTAGATGCCTGGGGAAAAAAAAAAAAAGAAAAAAAAAAGAAAGAAAGAAAAAACTCCAACCAAACAAAAATGCCATAAAAAACAACTCACAAAAAAATGTGTCAAATAGTCATGTACACAAGAACAAATAAATGCTTTGTACCACAAATACACTCAGTCTGGGCTACCTCATCTTCAGTACAGACAGCAATGTCTGATCCTGTTTTAAATGACAATGTAGACATATATGGAGGTAAATCTTTTTCTGCTAAAGCCAGGAGAATTTGAATTTGAGTGTAAACTCTAAACCCTAGTTAATTTACATTGATTAATTATTAGATCACTTTCTGGCTGTATTTTGGACTATGTCAACTTACTCATTTCCAGAGAAATCTGCTATAATATTATGCTCAAAATCTTGTCATGGGCAAGAGTTAGCACACCACATATTTTGAGTTAAGAATTTAATGATAGTTCAGTTAATATACTGCTCTGCTTAAAACAGTATGCACCCATTTTCCAAATTACTACATAAAAGTCTCAATAAATGTATGAAAACTATTACATGGGGGGGGCAGAAAACATCTCTTTTCTAATATCTACCCTTTTTCTCCTGTGTTATGTTCACTCTCTCAGTGTTCCTCTGGTTCCTAGGCTTGGACCTCAGCTTTCTTCAAGCAGTGACTAAGAACTAGGTCTTCACTAGGAGAAGTATGATGTTCACAGTGGTGACTTTTTCATCATCTTTGCTGGGGCAGAGTGATATTGAGGCTTTGTTTCTTTTTGGTCCACTTTAACTCCACTTTTCAAGTCCACTAGGCATTTCTTTTTATGTTTCCCTACTCCAGTCTATTTTTTTCTCATTGATTGTCAGGCGATGTTTGAAAGATGCAGAGTAGCCTTCTCCACCTTCAGCAGACATAAAGAGCTGTTGTTCATTATCTCAAATTTACTGAAACTGTTTTAATATAAAATATGTTTTGACAGAATATTTTTAGATATTTTTGATATAAATATTACAGAATTAATTGCATCTGAATATAAAATACTGCAGATTGCTAGTAGCTTTTGTGTGATATAATTAAAACATTAGGCCTTTTCAGAGCTACTGATTGGCCCCTTACAAATTGAGAAATTAGAATTTTTATTACAATTTATCTATAAGAAAGTACTGTTTCCTTCTGAAACTGTACAACAGGCATAAATATTTCATGGACTACTTCTAATGGATCTTATGTTTCTTTTGGTACCACTTTCATTGTTAGCTGAATTATATTTCCATATTACACCTTTACATGGTTGTATCACAAATCAGCAGTTAATAGAATCCTCTTCAAATCCAGCACTGCTTACGCATCTTCCCCAAAGTTTTACTCAACTGATTAACTCCAAATAATTTGTCAGTAAACAATTAATTTAATTTTACAATCTACAAAAAGCTGAAAACAAAAATGTTTCACATCACGGGAATCATAATATCCATCTACTAGAAGCCAAAAGCACGTCAATTAAGAAATGATATATGTGAATTTTAGAATCTCTCCAGTTCATGATTTGCTATTACATTTTATTTACTCTTTTTTTCTTGAGTTACTATAGGCCCCAAAGTCTCCATATGAAGATTGAAGCTCAAAATACTAACCCTTCTAACAAACTTAGAAAGATTATCCTTCAAAAATTTTGTCATAAAAGCTGGATATTTTAGTCCTTGTTTGTCACCTAAATTTCATTAGTCATTACTCCAAGTAGAAATGGAGAGGAGAAGGGAGGAGAGGACAGAGTTATCCAGTGAAGGATTCAAACTAGTATGTATGAAAAAATATGTGAACATTGTAACTGTGCAGATAGTTCTGACAACTTTAAGATAGCTTTTTAACAATATGGTTATGAATGATTTCTACACATTACAGAAAATAAAAAAGTTCTAATAAGCAAGCTGTTAATTGGAAGTTATTTCATGAGTACATTTTGAGGTGCTTATATCAGTGTTACCTCTACCAGCATCTTAAAGTTAATTGCTATGTCTTAGTCATGTAACCCTGCTTCCTAAAAAAAGAAAGAAAAATTGTCTTTATCTAGAAGTATATAACCTTTTGCAAGATCTTTCAAAAGAGGTTAGATTACTATATTTGACTAGGTTAACAATACTAGAATTTATTGGACTCTTTGTAAGTGACTATTAAAGAAGACAAGAAAGGCTATCTCTGCATTCAGTATTGCACTTAATGCTTGATTTGTACTGCTTTAGAATCATGTTCAGAATGATTCCAGTTTTATCGTACTTCTTGTCCCAGATTTAAATATGAATTTCAGAGTTAAGTGAAGCACATTTTAAAAAGAGATACAATTTTCCCAGAGTAGTTGCAGTCTATATTTAAAATAAATAGTTTGGCAATTTAAAAATCCATTGTGTTACAGACAATATAAAACATAGTCTACTAGAATTTCTTTGGGATGTGATCTAACTTAATAGCCCATTACAACATCAACTAATAATTTTAATTATTTTTTTATAAAAAGATTAATTATTTTCTTGTTTAGCTGCTTATTTTTAAACCCTTGAATATATATTTTTTGAAAATATTGTCAAAGTCTGCTTCTTCAGCTCTGGTAAGTGCCATAAAATAAAGGAAAGCATCAAGAAGTTATGTTTTTGATTACTTCATGAATTGCAGCATTGACACACTTTGGATGAAAATAAGCAGTTCAAGAAATATAGATATGCAAGACCGAAACATTTATTTTTATGTCTTTTTTTTCTGTTTCACCTCATCTATTATTCAAACTTGGAGAAGGGAGGAACTATTTATGGACTCTTCTTTATCTAAATTCTATTTATGAGAAGTGTAGATTGTATGGATCTGGATCCAAAAGGGCCTTCCTTTTGAGGAGAAGCTATTGCATCTGGATCATAACCTGGTATTGGTTTAATTTTCAGTCACTGAGCAAAGGCACTGTCAGGGATAAAGATATAATTTTCTCAGTATCCACCAACAGAACCTACAGCAATTCAAAGATGAAGTTAAGCAAAGGAGAGCTCAACCTACACAAAAGATGTAGGATATCTTCCAGAATTGTATGGAATTTCTTTTATTATGTCTCTCCTTCTCCACTTTGTGCAGCATTCAGGCAGAGTTCAGTACAAGAAAGACTGAATCCAGGCTTGCATCACTAGAGATCTCCCAGAGCAAAAACGTATACAGTGGTGATTGAAAATTGAAGGGACAAATGTAACCCCAGGGAACTAGAGATTTTAATTCTGCATTTGCAAACATTTATTTATGAAAACTGAATTACAATTAAAGTGATTATATGCGTAAATTTGCAAATGACATACTAATCCACAAACCAAAATAATGCCACTATATTTTAGCATTATTTACTGTTTCTATTTGTCTCCTGCTTTAGACATAAATAGAACAGAAATTATCCCATCTGACTCAACTGACTGATTACAAACATCACATAATGAGTTCGGCTGGATGAGCCACAATCTTTTGATGTGATATTTTATCATACACAGGAACATTCTTTCAAAGCTAAAAAAGTACTCAAACAGGGTATTGTTGCTTCATTGGGTCAAAGAGAGAAAAAAGGAAGAGTACCATAGCTATGTACTGAGATTCATCTCCGCTTTTTTTGCATGTGCATTTCCTTGTTTCTCTAAGCAGCTCCTCCCTTAGTACGATAGCTTCTGTGATTCCGTGTGAGGTGCTCAATTCTCTCCATGTGTTGTATTCAGATTTTAGACATTTTAGTTAAGGCTAATTTTAGTATCAGATGTTTAAGTGCCAGGCACTGCAATGCTGTGACACTGAAGTACTTTGTGGATGAAGATATTAGACACTTAGGAGTAAACCAGTAAAAAAGTGAGTAAAACACTCAGACAGAAATATAAATAATTTATGCCTGAAGTTAACTAGTCTAAATCAGGAATTCTTATTAATACATTTTCAAACTGCTTGTTCAATATCTAAGAATGATTCCTAAATGAAATAATTTGGTGAGCATAAGGATGTACCAAAGTATTACCAAAAAATACTGCTTGCATCTCAGTTATTCTAATTGAATGACAAAACACTGGAAATATTATAGCAAATTAAATTCATAAATTTTATTTATGACATTCATACATAAAATAAGATTTCTGTAAGTCCCTGTGATGAATGCCAGCATAATTACCAGTAACAGTAATAATAAGTAATAAAATAATATTACAGGCAATATCAATTAAATTAATAATACAGCGGAATACTATGTAAAGGTTGTAATTATTTGAAAAGATTATTTAACTGAATCTTCAAGCTTCTCCTACCAACATGTAGCATGTGTTTCTACTTATTTTAAAGGAAAATATTTTAAGATACAAAACATTTCTTATACTATCCTCTGCTTCATTATGTGGAAAAAGTTAACTAGAGAAATCTACATTTCCAGAGAGTAGAAGAATGGCTTTCTCCTTCCCTTCCTCATAAAGAGATGAATTATCTTTCATTCAAAATTCATATTCTCCTCAAAAGCGATGTATTTTCTTAAATATTGCACAGAAATGAGATAGTTAGCCAAGTAGTTACTAGGTCGATTGGTAAAATAGCTGTTTTGTTCCTAGCAGATGCCTCTCCATCTGTACTTGTCTAAATTTCCAGAGATATGGAAGTATTAGCAGATCTCTAACTCATAGACATGGGTGAAAAATGCTTATTTTACTATACTGGAAAACTATTTATCATGAACACTATTTTTATATGCCGGTAATGTCAAAGCAGAATCCCTGGTGTGACTGAAGCTGTGGTCTAGTGACAGCTGTGTGACAAGCAGTAATTGAACATATTTAAAAATCCACCCCATGTACTGAACAGATTTCAGTGTCTGCTTTGTTTAAGGTCCACTGAGTTGTGAAATGGTTGCTTCATTCACACAGATGTTAATATCTCCAGGCTCTTCTTTGTTGTTCCTCATTTACATATTTGCAGTAAGTTTGCTGCTTATGAAGTCAGACACAGCTACTTGTCACTACTCCCTGCTAGAATAATGCAAAATATGAGAAACTGTAATTACACCTCATTAAGATTTAAGGAGAAAAATAATAAGAAACATACCAATAGATGTTCAGTCACCAGAGCTTCATTACTTTCTTTACTGTTTAAATACCTGGCTCTGATGAATATAAATTACTTAGGGAAAACAATATAGTTCTGAATCAGTGTAAGCTCCTTTCTTTGTCTCTCCATCTATGAACACATTCTGAAGTAATGATCCAGCAAGATATTGGAGTTTTATATGGTTACTAAATGCGATACTTGTTCATTCCATTACAAAAGTTGAAGTTTCCTTTAGTTTTATCCATTTTTGAGAGTCACAATATGATTCCTAATATTCCAGAAAACTTATTTTATTGAATAAAAAGTACATCTAAATTAATTAGTAAATAATGAAATAAAACAAATGTGGCTGTTGACTGGTTAAGCTGCAGGCAGCAAATTCTGATGTCAGTGACAATTAATTTCTGAAGTAAATTCTAAATCAAGATGTGAAAGTAACACAAGTTTACAGAGAAAAAGAATGATTTGTTTTTACAGGACATAACAGAAAAACAAATTCAGATCATGCTAACCTTGACATGTGTTGTTTAATATCATTATGGAAATGTCAAATAATTCATGCATATTACAGTTTTAACAATAATATAACAGCTAAAACCAAGATCTAGGTGTTAGGGTGTTGTGATTCTTGTTTATAGATCCATGAATCACTGTTATTGTAAAAGATTCTTCTCTTCAATTTTTGAAAATTCTTGATATTATAATAAACTTTATTCAAAAATGATTATACTTATATCTTACAAGGTTTCAGCAAGTTTATATTTATTTTGTCAGGTTACTGATAGACCAGAATATGTTATATTCCCGTGTGCTGAGTTGGCCCTGACTGGCTTCCAGCCACCCACTCAGCTGCTCTCTCCATCTTGCACTTCAACAGAATAATAAGATGAAAATAAAAAATAAAAACAGAAAATAAGATGAAAAATTTGTGGGTTGAGATAAAGACAGTGAGATCCATTATCAATTACATCACAGGAAAAACAGATTCGATTTGAGGAAAATTAAATTAATTTATTGCCAAATAAAATAGATTTGGATAGACAGAAACAAAGGCAAAAACTAAACCATCTCATCCCCTCCCCTCTCACCCCCACCTCTTTCTTCCGCAGGCTCAATATCACTTCTTCATTCCAGAGCCCTCTACCTCCCTCTCACCTCTGAGTGGGGCAGATGTCGTGGGGAATGGGGGACTGTGGTCAGTTCATAAGAGTTTGTCTCTGCCGCTCCTTCCTCCTTATACTTTTCCCCTGATCCACTGTGAGTCACTCCCACAGGCTGCAGTCCTTCAGGAAGTATTAATCTCTTCAAGTGTGGGTACTCCATGATCCTCCTCACAGAGGCCAACCCTGCAGCACCCCACTGCCAACACTTTGTCACCTGCATCCAATATATCCTGCAAATTAATTTTACCTTTACTGCAGATTCCAAAATTATTCTCTCAGGGGAATTTACCTTGAAACTTATTCCACCTGCAAATGAAAACATATGAAGCAGTATAAACCTAGTGTTTTGCTACTTACAGATGAAGACTTCAGATAACATTCCACTAGGTTAAAAGCTTTTTTGCCTCCAGTGAAAAGTTAGGGTACTGGCTACAATGAAATAGATAAGGTTAATGGCCAATTGCACGGTAATTGCTTAGTAGGGTTTCTGTTCAAAAACATATTTTGTTAACCTGAGAAAATTGTATTTCTTTAAGTTATTTTGCTCACAGCATGTGTGACAGCTGTGCCCAGCTTTCTAAGGGTAAGGGAATCACCACAACTTGCAGCACGGAAGATTCTGAAATATTGGACTTTCTGGGAGGGTTTTGGGTTGGTTTTTTTTTGGTTTGGAGATTTCATGTTTTGTTTTTTAGTGAGGAGGTTTGAGAAATGAGAGGGAATCTGAACTGATTGTGTTTTCACTTCATTCTAAAACATTACAGGAAATTACTGTAAAAGATAGATCAGTGGATCACAGGAAGAGTCTAGTGCTACCTTTACTGAGAGTTTACAAATTAGAAAAAGTAGCAGTTAGCAACATGTATACATGGTGATTATGTAAACTACTATGGTGACAGCTAGCACTAAACAGGTTGGTGGGAACTACTAAAAAAGAACACAATTAGCAAAAGCACCTAATGGTACATCAGCTAATGGTGATTAATGGGACCACAACTAGCAGGATCAGGATTGTGTACGCTTAGCAGGAGTGGCTACTGGCCAAAAAAGTATTATCATCAAGATCAGCAGTAATTCATGTGAAGGCTCACTATCTAAATTTCCTTTGAGAGGCTGGAGAAACCTGAAAATTCAGCACTATTGTAAGAAACAAAAGTCTGTGCTGTTAGATGAAGAAATAGAGTCAAGTTGTTTTATCAGTTACTTAACTAGAGGTTAAGGATGCAGGCTTTGATTAACACCAGTGTACACTATGAGACAAATGTCTGTTTTTTGAGAACTATCAGTGATATTACCAAATGGAGCTTAACTTCAGATAAAGACATCAGAATTGAAGTGTCTACATATAGGTGTCTATACAGAAGTTAAGAGTCTCTGAGTGCTATAAAATCATGAAAGACACAGGCTTTGACTGAGTTATTTAAACAGGTATTGACTGTATTACTTAAACAGGCATTACATTAAATAACACTCTTTGAGATGACCTATGATCTTTTACTAACCTTCTTGATGCTATTTAGGACATGAGTCTCTGTCCTATGTACCTACCTCATCTGGCTGTCTCCAGTATCCCAGAGAATTTCAGAATACCTATACATATCTCCCTGTTGATATATTCCATGAAGTCAGAAGAAGGAATTTAACTCATCCTGAAGCAGATCTTTAATGTCTTGGATCTGAGACTTCTGAATGAAGCTGGCAGGTTTGACACAGAATCCACACACTTGTAGGTACTTTCATGTATGTTGCTTTCATGTATTTTCAAGTAATTTCATGTACTAGAAAGGTAGCCAGATGCCAGCTGGATTATCCTGTGGTATCTCAAATGACATAAAATATCTGTTTTAGCCTAAGACTGAATGAAGTCTCATGTCCATTCACTATGATGGGAATTAAGACATCTAGCTGACAGACAGAACCTGTGTATAGATATCTAGATTTGAGTGAGTTACTATCAAAGGTACTCCTATTCAATGGGCTAGATTCATTTGCTTTACCATGGTTGCCTAATGTCTTTTCAAAGATCAAAGATTAAGTAGCCTAGCAACCAACTGACACTCCAGATAGAGCATGGGTCCCCTGCAAATCTCCCATGCTATAGCAGTCTTCCCCATACAGAAATCTTGAATACCTGTGACATGTAAACTGCACTAAGTTCTTATGGTCTCAGGTTTAGGCAACTAAATCAAATCTATTATGTTTTGGTTCTTTTTTCATTGTATTTGTCTTTCCTTATATCAACTGTGTATTTGGTTAGCTTAATTTAGTTAATTTCACAGTTTTCTGGACAGAGATGTGGAATAATGTTTTGTTATATGTTACGTGCTGTTAAAAACTGCAGTAGTCAAAAAGGATAGTGCAGAAAAAGAAGCTCCTTATACCTTACAATTATTAGTGATTACCAATGATTTGAGCCTTATATTAAGGAGAATGGAAGGTATCAGAAGAACAACAGCCTAGTCCAGAAAAGAGGATAAAAATAGATCATCTTCTTTAAGCCAGGAAACATTATCTGTTAACTGTGTAAAGTCCTGGACCCTTCAGAGTTTCATGGCTTTCCCTCTGATTAACAAAAATGTCCCTTCATATCTTATACTCCGGTGCATTGGCGGACATTCAATTTTCTGCCTAGTCAGCGACATTTACTTGGCTACTGCATTCTGGCTCCCTCATATTTTATAGCCTTCTTACCAATAGGATTCAAAGCCCTAGCCACAGACTTATTTTCCTAGCCATCTTCAATTAGATTTGAGTTGTCCTGGACTGATTTATGACTTGGATACACATGAAACACTTAAAGGTGAAAGATGTTGTGTGCTGCTCTTCTCCATTATCACCAGTGCATTATATTTAGAGTTGTGGGGTCTTTTTTGGTTTGTTTGGATTTTTTGAGATTTCATTTTAATCTATGGTTTTAATTATGTTTTTTCTGATGATACTCTACCTGTAAGATCAGCTCTATAGAATAGTCTATAGAGGCAGCCTCATTGTAATAACATTTGGTACTATGAATGTTCCCTAACCAACTTGGGTTTACTTCTTTAATTTGTCTTTTTAAGGACCAATCACAATTTTTCAGATTACCCTGATCCTTCACTGACTCTCCATAATGGCACCCACATCATCCAATATATTTTTCTGATTGCTAGAGTTCATACCACTTTAAACGGCTAACACTTTTTTCTGTTGGAAAGCATGTGAAACCACTACAGAGAACAGGTTTCTTAAAGAACTGCAAGAAACAAAGTTGTAGCAAAGTTGCTTACTTCAGTTAAACTATTAACAGAGTTTAAAATAAAATCAATTGAGCAAATCAGAAGATGTTATTAACCACATCAAGTCCAAACCATTCTATTCAGGGTAACTTCCCTCTCCCTACAAAGAGGTACTGTGGATTAAAAAGATGAAAAGTCAGATTCTTCCAATGAAACCACAGTATTGTAAATAATCTCACTTGTGTTTTCTTGAGTTGTATGTATGTAAGTCTAATCACAAATTGTCCTATAGTATTAAAAAAAAAAGCAGATACCTCTTTGTATGTATGCAATATAAACATTAAATTTGAAATCTAAAGATTTGATAAAGTACATGAATAAATTATGAAATAGAGCATTTAAATATTAAACTACCATAGATTTTAAAAATGGGAAAGAATGTTTTATTGAAGTAGCTGCGAATCTGTTAAAGTTTAAGAACTTTTATGCAAATAATTGGCAGTGAAATTATGACTTTTTTAGATTTTCATGTATGCATAACAGTTAGGCTAAGTCACTGTAATGTCATCTACAATAAGACTCCACAGTGGAAAATGACGGACATTCTCAGGAGGCCATTTCCATTACTGCTGCTTCCATAAGGCTTCAGTGGGACTAACAAAAAGATAATAATTTGCTAGTACATCTCTGAATTATATCTTATTACTATCTATATCACTCATTTCAGGACGTAAATGGATCACTCAACATCTCTTGCTTTTTCCACCGTTGTTTAGTACTATAAACTACAGACATCAAAATGTAATATTGTTATAGACAGAAAGTAGAAAATGGTACACGTGTTACAAAACCAACTCCATCTCGCTTTTCTGCCTTTTGTTGTTTTGTTTTTATTTTGTTTTGTTATATGTTTGTTACTAATACTTCAGGTGTGATCTATTTAATTAAGTTTTGTGTAAGTTACTTAATCTTCTTTGAACATTGAAAAGAAATCAGTATCTCTCAAGTGATATTTATCCCATCTTGAAAAGGAATCTTAACAAGATTTTAAAAAATTGATCTTTTGGTAGGAATTCTGCATAACTTTGATGAAATTAATATAAGTAGCTTATTTTCAGGTAGCTAAAGCTGTAAGTTACAAATCCTGGTCTTCATTCTTTAATTCTAATTCTTCTGAAATCAAGGGCAAATCTCTCTTGACTTTAATAGGAAAACTAGCTAGCACATACAGACCACTCCTCAATCTCCGAGAGTTTAAGAAAATATATCAAGCAGAAGTTATCTGACTAATCTGACTACTATTTTCATGTTTTTGTCTTTTTAATTATTCTGAAGCAAGTATAAGAGCAATGACTTGTCTCTCTACTATTCTACAGCTAGAGACAATCTCATTTAGCAAATCACTTTATATTATTTGTTGTATTGAAGTATTACTAGTCCCTTTCTTATTTGTTTTCATGTTTTGAAGACATTTTGAGTTCTTTCAGTCATGCTTCTATCACATATTTTGTCTATCAGCTAGATACTAGAGATTCATGATTCAGAAGCATTAGTGATGGATGGAGTAATTGCTCCATATTTCACCCTGCACAATATTACTGCTGAGAGTTGACTATTCTTCCTATGGTCCACTGGCAGCTGCTAAATTTAATGATGCAAAATAAATTGTCGTCTCTGGACAACACTAGTGTTGGTGGTGGTGGGAGGTTTTTGGTTGTTGTTCAGTTGCTTTTTTTAATTAAAATCATTCTTTATGTATTTTAAAGAAGGTTTTCCTAACTTTAGATAAAGGAATAATTTTCCTTTTTGCGAGTTTCAAATCACCTCAAGATTTGTAATAGGCAGGTCACTCAAAGTATGCCCATATTACCAATGGCAAACTAAAGGAAAGAGAGGTTAAGTGGGTAGATGCAAGATGTGTGGTGATTCATCTTGCCTGTCTTCTGGCATGTAAAAACAAGATCTCCGGTACAAGTAGTCTGCTAGATTTTTTTATCGTTCATGGATAGAAATAGTCTCCTCCATAGGGCAATTCACTTATATGTATGATATCAATCTTAAAACGAGATGAACGGCCTCTGGAAATGACTATTTCTTTTCATGGGTCATAAAGAGAGCTTAGTCCACTAGTTTATCCTGAACACTTAACTTTCAGCTAGCAGAAATTAGATGAAGTGAATCTAGGATATAACATTTAACTGAAATAAAAACCCATGACTTGTGATATTTTAATATTAATTTCATGAGAAAGATTATAATCTTGCCAATTTTAACAAAATATGTAATAAATACAAATTAGATTCAGGCTTTATGCCTTCATCTGTCCACATGAAGCTGTTTTACACTAGATGAGATACCATACAATATCTGAGACATATGCGGAGTCTGGCAAATTAGACATAGGATTTAGAGGAAAGCTGCACCTGTCTGAACTGGCAGCTAGAGACCACCTAGAATATAATAGAATATTTCAGATGGCAGTAGTACACTTCTGTTTCTACAATCGAACACAGCCACTAACATGCCCTCGACTGCAATACATGGCAAAGCAAGCAAGCTAACCCAGGACCCTACCAGTTAAAAACTGAGCAACTGTAACTATAAATACAGTCTAGCATGCTCCAATCAAGGCTAGTATTATCTGGAGCCCCTTAGGCCCCACATTTGATGCCAAAAAATGGACATTGGCTTTACCCTAGCCAACAACCATACACCCACACAGCTGCTCACTCACTCCCCTCCCCCATAGGACAGGATGAAAACTGAAGGAATATAAAAAGACTTATAGACTGAGATAACAGCAGTTTAATAGGTGAGGCAAAAGCTGCATGCACAAAAAACCCAAACGAAACCAAACCAAAAATATATTCACTCCTTCCCATTGACAGAGATGTTTAACGACTTCTTGGAAAGCATGATATGAGCATGTGTAACAGTTTCTTGGGAAGACAAACATCATAACCACTAATGTTCCTGTTTCCTCCTCCTTTCCTTGAACTTTTATTGCTGAGCATGACATCATATGGTATGGAATATTCTTTTGATAAATTCCGGTCAGCTAACCCAGCAGTGCCCCTTCCACTTTCTTGCCCATCCCCAGCCCACTCACTGCGTGGCACAGAGTGGGAAAAAGAGAAAGGCTTGACTCTGTGCAAGCACTATTCAGCAACAAGGAACATTGACAAGGAGATATTCAGTCTAACTCCCCTGCTGAAGCAGGGTCAGCTAGAGCAGGACTGTGCCCAGTTAGGTATTGAATATCTCCACAGATGGAGATTCTACAACCTCTCTGCACAACCTATTCCATTGTTTGATGACCTTCACAGTAAAGAAGTGTTTTCTCATGTTCAGATGCAATTTCATACAGTTTGTGACCGTTGCCTCCTGTCCTAGTAGTGAGCACTACTGAGAAGAGTCTGGCTCCTTTTTCATTCCTTCTCATCAAGTGTTTAAACACATTGATAAAATTCCCACTAAGCCTTCTGTTTTCCAAATCAGAGTCCAAGTTGTCTCAGTCTCTGCTTATTGTACCCTATCATCCACGTCTTTAATGAAGATGCCTAATAATATTGACTCCAGTAATGATCCTTTATCATCAGCTGCCAAGTACACTTGGAGCAATTAACCACAGCCTTTTCAGGTGAAACGGTCCATACTCCAATTTTCAGCTTTCAAGTCTGTACTCCACCACTTTGTCTATAAGAACAGTTGTGGCAGACTGTAACAAAGCCCTTGCCAAGGTGAAACTAAATGAGAGCTAATTCTCTCTCCTTGCCCAAAAGGTCAGCTTTTTCCTCACAGCATACCATAGAATCATAAAATCATAGAATCATAGAATCATTTGGGCTGGAAGGGACCTTTAGAGGTCATCTAGTCCAAACCCCCTGCAGTGAACAGGGACATCTCCAACTAGATAAGGTTGCTCAGAGCCTCATCCAGCCTGACCTTGAATGCTTCCAGGGATGGAGGAGCTTCCACCACCTCTCTGGGTAACCTGTTCCAGTGCTTCACCACCCTCATTGTAAAAAATGTTTTCCTTATGTCAAGTCTAAATCTACCTTCTTTTAGTTTAAAACCATTACCCCTTGTCCTGTCACGGCAGACCCTGCTAAAAAGTCTGTCTCCATCTCTCATATAGGCCCCCTTCAGGTATTGAAAGACCACAATGAGGTCACCTGGAAGCCTTCTCTTCTCCAGGCTGAACAACCCCAATTCTCTCAGCCTGTCTTCATAGGAGCTCGTGTGAAGAAGACATTACGTAGGACATATTTTCTGGTTTACTTGTAACTAGATCGTCAGCCTCATTCAGCAGTGGTTCGACATTATTCTTGATCTACTTTTTGCTATGGAATAATTTTTTAAATGCCCCATTATACTAGATATCTCTCACCAGTTTCATCTTCATCCAAGGTCTGACCTTCCAAATTTGATGTCTGGGATGGACATTTTATTAGCAAATGCAATATTCTTGTTTACTTTTTTTCTCCTCTTTTTCTTCTTGAGCTTCACCTGATCCTACATATAGGATTTTACAGAAATCCTCTTGAAATCCACAACAGTATATACCTCAATTTTTAAACCTTTATGTTCCTGGATCAGAGCCACGAAGTGCTTTCTGTTTGGCAATATCAACTTTTGAGTATTCACTATCAAAGATCCTTCTTTCCACCCTCGCTTCCCAAGCAGATAAATCTGGATTAAAATACTCTATGTGAATTTATTTCTCATGTGATGATGTAGAGATAAATGTTCTTTACCATAAGTGACCACAAATAAATGTGAACTCTGGAATACACATGGAGAGACGTACATGCATCTCTCCAAACAGATTCTGTGAACAAAACAAACAAAAATGACTTCAAAAGACATATATAAATTGAATCCAATAACAATATGACAAAATGAGGCTATTTTAGATTAATAAAATACGTAAAAATAATTCTCAGTACTTTTCTTACTTTTTCATTGGTTTTTTTGCATCATCTCAACAATTTACATAAGTATGTGATTACTAACTTTAAAGTCATCCAGTGAGTCATGTAGATTGACCTTTTAATTGCTACCGTTTGTCTCAAAATAGATGTTATTAAGACCAAAGGGTGGTTTTATAGTTCACCAATATGGAGTACTAAAGAATTCATACTGGCTCAATTTTGGCAATTAAATGGATTTTCTTTTACTGTATGAAGTCTAGAATGTAATATATATGATTAATTTGATTTTCCTCCATTTCTAAATCATTAGATTGGCCCTCATGTAATTGTGACACCCAAGCAATGTCAGAAAAAAAAAGATTCATCTTCAGATAATCAATTTCTGATAAGAAAGAAGGCTGCTTCAGGATTGCTTTACTGTCCCTAAAGAAAAACAGCTCATTTAAGTAGAAATAGAATACAGAATCTTGCTTCTCCCTTCGAACACTAAAACTATTAGTTTCTGAATACTGCAAGTCGTATAATCAATGAAAGACACAGTATTTCAGTCTAGCCATAGCAAGAATGCAATGCAGTGATTACTGAAGTTGCACAGGGAGGAAATGAGGAAATATATATAGCATGTATCTTAATTAATGTTTTTTTTTTCCCATAAACAGGTGAAAAAAATGGTATTCTGAGTTTCTCAGCTGTTTATAAGTTTATGAAGAATAGTAACAAGAAAATAGTATTTACTTTAATGTTAGTATTAATTTCTGTAATTTAATGTTCAGACAAATATCTGTTGAAACTACATCTAAAAGTATATTTTCAAGACAATAGTTTGCTGTCATATTACATTTATTAACATGTCAAAATTTAGAAATTTTATAGTGTTATGCTATTAACCATGACAACTTAGCTCCATCAAGCAAGAACATGCCTAAATATAATTTTAGTTTAATGATAGATGTTTATTCTATGCAATCTTTAAATTCTTGTTTGCTGACTATGGTAAGAAAACACACAATCAAGGTAGATGTCATTAAACACTGAGAATCGGTACATGCTCTGCAAACAGTGCTTTCAGAAGCAACCACAAGATTTACCTTTTCTACCTGTGATCCTTTAATGAATTCAGAATTTATGTTTCAGTGATTTCTATTCAGTCCGTGAAATTTATTCATCTCTTCTTGGGACACTTGCAGTTTATTTGGAGGATAAGAAGACATATGCATTTTGGACTTCTTCAAAACTATAGCTTTTGGAACTAAAAATTAAAATCCTTGCTTAAAAAGAATCTGCTTGCTCAGGTCCAGTTTTGTGGGGTTTTGTGCTTTGGTTTTTTTTAGGGGATGGGATTGTTCTTGTTGTTGTTTTGGGGACAGGGGTTTGTGTGTTTATTTTCCAGACAAGTCACATTCATGTAAGTGTTGCAGCATATTCAGTGGACCAAAGCATACCAACAAAGCCATTAATTGTTTGATGGATTGCAGTGTTGGTTGCACAAATACACAGTGATGCTTAATATGCTTTCTATAGACTGCAAAAGATATGAGATTTTTCAGATAATAGATGTTGCATATTGGTATTCCTAAAGGACTTTATTGAATTAGTCACTATTCACTTATACTGCTTGCTTTTCATTTGATATTTTTTATTGGATGAGAATTCATAGTATGTGTAAATAGGAGCAAAGGACTAGCTTTACCAAGGATTGAAAATGTGCTTCCTCCTGCCAGGCACACTGTCCTTTGTGAGTTTATTTTAGCTTTCATTTTTAAATTATAATCTGCAAAACA
>NW_009636425.1:0-13402 GCF_000690535.1 Cariama cristata | reverse complement strand
ATTTGATGTCTGCCTGAATGAACATTCAAATATATATGTAGGACAAAAATGGTGCATTTGTAGAAGTATAATTTTTTCTGATGTGTTATCATATACCCAAGTACATACATTTTGACCAGTGCCCCACCAGATAAGACGGGTACCATAGCATACATTATTGACATCCATGTGTGCTCACTGAAGATGATAAATGCTAAAATTAAACTGGACCACAATATTATTATTGATAAAGAGCTTTCATAACTACACAACACAAATTCAGGGAATATACATGAAAAACAGACTTCAACCTGTTCTCACAGACTTGCAGAAATGCAGAAATATACTCTGATGCATGATAGAAGGTAACTATACAGCATTTCAGCAACAGTGTGAAAAGAAAGACCTTATTCTTTGTTCAATATATTTTCAGACTGAAAGAATACAATACTATAAAAGTCATGTTAACAATTCAGAAGGTAATTAAATCCCAGTTTTACACAGAGGTTTTGAAAAGACATGTTTTGCCAGTAGTTCATAAAAGCAATTTTTTCATGAAAAAGAAGGATAACAAAAAGGGTAGGAAAACCACTCAAAATAAATCAATAATATGTATATTTCAAAGACTGCAATGGAAATATTTATTCACAAGTACATAGTAAGTTCACTAAGGCACACTCTTGTCACCGTCACTGTCAGCCCAACCAGGACAACACTGAAAAATGGTAACAGGATTTGAAAAACATACTACCCAGTTTTATGACTAACAATAGTCAGTCATACATACTAAAATAAAAGCAACCACATTTGAAGCTTTAGTACATAGTTTAGTCTCTGTATTGAGGAAAGATTTTTCCCTGTAGCATAGCAGCGCAGAATTCGCCAGATCCATTATGGAACTGGTAGGGTTGTTTTTTTTTAATACCAGGATATTGTACTTGATGGAGCTGGCTTGAATCAATGATACACCATAATACTCAAGGAAACAAATGGCAAGTATTAGAGTACTTGAATATACACAGAACTATGGCAAAGTGGTCTCCCAGTTGGCAAAAACAGACAAGTAAGCTCCTTGAAATTCACAGCCTTACTGTGCCAGCTAGATTCATGATGAAGGGTGAACATAAAGGAGATATAGTAACATTGTGGCACTGAGCTGACAAATTTAATTCCAGGGACTGTGCTATACGAAGGAAAAAGATGTATAGAAGACACTGGTAAAGCAACATATTATATAAGAAATTAAATTGTTTCACTGTGGTTTTAAAGTAAATGTATATACTCAAAATAAATGTTCTCTCTCCTATATTTTTAATCTCCTATGCTTTGTAGAAATGAATAATAAAAGTTTTTTCATGAGATAGGATTTTACCTATGATAAACCTCATGCCAAAATGCCCTCAAAGATATACCAAAATATTTATTCATTTAAGTAGGACTGGTGGAATAATAATAAATGAAAAATAAAAAAAATAATGTTTAAGACATTAAGAAGTTTGTATTTTTAAAAAATTAATTATTCTGATATGATTTGCATTTTGAAGCTGGTATATCTTAAGCAAATAAAATGCTTGAATGTGACGTTAAGATTTTTTTTTTTTAATTTTTTTTAGATTAAACATAACTTTTCAAATTAGGCTAATCATGGTATTTGTTAATGTTTTAATAAAAAATAGGAAGGAAAGGGAAAAAATTAAATTAAAATCAGCATTTTCATAATATTTTATTTTTAGTTTTGCTTTTAAACAGAAGTATCTCATATTTAATGTTTGAACTCAGAATATAACTGTGTTACTGCATTTTGAATTATGTGGCAGGTGGGAAAGTAATGAGGATGTGGGAGAAGGAAATCCTTTCATAAATATGTTGATAATGATGAGGTTGTGTGGAAGATTGCTCAAGTGCAAATGTTGGCATTTGTGGTGGCTGAAGTGTGCTTTGAGGTGTAACATTCACACATAGTACTTTGACCTGGACATGATGAAGGCATAAATCACTATGGCAGGATAACACGCAGACACCTGGCCTAACAGAAGTGTGTGTGGGGTGGGGAGCACCCAAAAATAGCATGTACAGGAAAACTACAACCATTAGAGGGTGAAGCATGTTGGAGGTGTGAGCCAATTCTCTACAGCTTAGTGTAAAATGGGTTGTGAGCTAGACTTCATTCTTAGCACACTTGCTCTGCCATTTCTTTTGGACTAACTAGCAGTGTTAATGATTCAGAAGTTCAGTAATGAAGAAAGGGTTTTTTCTCTAAATATACAGGCTAGGATGCAATCTGACTATGATAACTGATGAAATACCTTCTCAAACTCTGAATTGACAAATATGCACGATTTCAAGATGAGAAGATTTCACCGTGTGGACTCCAACTAGATTTTTTTTTCCTCTCCGGCCACAGTGGGAAAACTAGGAAGGGGAAGGGGGAAGCAGGTATCATATTTGAAAAGAAATATATCTGCTAACACAGAAATTTATAGTGAAATTAAAAGACTGAGTTTTGCACAGCTATGCTCTGCAGCTTGTATTTGACAGAAGGAAGAACCAGTTCCAAACCAATATTTTTTTGTGTCCCTCAGCAGCACTAGCTCTGCTTATAGTTATATACACAGTGAATAAAAGTTTTTCTTGTCTATCTGGAATTTTAAGGAAGAAGACTGGACCCTGAATTTCAGTGCTTTACAGCCAGCAAATATATCAATAAAATCTTCTAAATATTTAAACTATGAGTTTTGTAAAGTTCTTAAGGGGCATCTTGAACAGAAAGACGACAACATTGGATATTGAACTACTCCTTCTTTAATAGGTGTATTTGGTAATAACAGTAATAATATAAAGAACGGTAGAATAAACATGAAGAACAGTACAAATCAAGAGTATTTTGCAAGCTATCAAAATATTATTTAAGGATCTTAGTTCAACAAACAATTCAATCATTCTTGATTCACTGAAGCACTTATCCAACAACTTAAATATAAAAACATATTTAAGTTCTACCTAAGTCAATGGCAATTAGCTACATGATTTATACTAAGAATCTATCTAGGTTCTTTGAAGAATAGGGATACTTTTCTGAAGTAAGACCTTTTTCAATGAAATAGTGGCTAAATTAAGAAATCTGGGAACCACATTGAGAGACAGGAACAAGAATTGAATATGTTAAGGGAAAGTCTGTTAATGGAGATTCATTTTATGATTGATTTCAAGATTTTTGGGTCCAAAAATGTTCCATCTGTTGAAGGAGAGCACAAGGACATACTATTTATCTAGGTTCAAATTCATCAAAATAAGACCTAACATATTCAGTATAAATCATGGTAAACTGTCAGGGTGAAAATCACAGAGAGTATATTTCAGATGATTCTGCTTCAGACCAATCATTAAGCTGGCACACATTTCATTTCAGGTTTGTATTTTTAAATACTTACAACAGCTGTGTGCTAGAGATTTATGGATTCTAATTTTCAATGTATTGTGAATAATGAGCATTGAATATTTAATATTTTTGTATATCATTCTCCATCATACTTTATAAGGGTAAAAAAGAGAGAGAAAGACAAACTGTTTTTTCCTTTGAAGTCTTCATCTCTATCAAGTTGTCTGTAAAAGACTGATGAGTATTCAAGTAGTGACGAGTATTTAGAAAAAAAGTTGTACAACTAAACAAACATTGAAAGTCTGTATAAAAAATTATATGCTTGAATAATCAGAGATAAAAAGTAACAGACAGGGAGAGGAAAGACTGTTTAGAGGAAACAGATAGATATTCTGCAACAATATTTCTGATCAGCATACTTTTTTGTTATTATTTAATTCCTTAGATGTTATGAGTTCAGTATGCTGGAACGAAAAGAAAGTAGGAAAAATCTAATTTTTAATCTGTTTACTGTGTTCAAAAGTAAAGCCCAGAACTTCCTTCCCCCAAAGAAAATGAGAACATAAGTAGGCAAAATAAATTAAATAAGTGAATTTGCTAGTTTATTTGTGATGATTATTAGGTAGAATAACACATCTAAATGATGCAGATGTATAAATATGTGGATGAGTGAACACATATCTTGGGAATTCTAAACAACTATATATGTGAATGTTATTTCAATTTGGTTATTTATTTCAGAATAGCACGACATCTTTATTTAGAAAAGTATTTCAGAAATGGGTCAGCTTGACAACTCTTTCTTCTCTTATTATTTCATTAATTATGAAGGCAAAGTTAAAATGTTATTGAATCACAGCTACATCACAAATTGAAACTCTAACTTGAATGGGTTGGAGGGCTGTCATGTTGCAGCTAGGAATTCTGAAAAAAAAAAAAAACAAACAAACAAAAAAAAAAACCCAAACCTTTTATTTATATTGTGAACTTGTCCTAGTAGGAAATAAGAGTAGAATCTTGAAAGTCACAGTATACTCCGTTCTAAAAAAGTTTAGGCAAGAAAAATGAGGTCCTCCAATATCATGCAACCAAACAATATCACCCATAAAATAGTGTTCTTCTAAAAGAAATAGTTTTGAGGATACATATTGAGAGATAGACGAAATAATATTTCAGTGGCACCTGAAACAGTAATTTAGATTAATGTTATTTCTACTAAGTCATATTCAAAGACATGTCATAAAAGTATTTCCTGGCAGCTAGCTTTTAATCTAAGTAAAGTATAGGGAGAAACTGGGCAGGATAAGATATTGAATTACAGAGTGGAGGCATGTTTTACAGGATATCAAACAACAGATTAGAAGCAAAATTTTGATCTCACCAAATTGAGCATGCCCACAAAATATCCACATATTCAAAGCAGTCTTCTAGACTCCTGTTATTGTTAGTAGACAGGAGTACTCATTACAAAGAAGATGTCCAATCAATTGAATTGGACCCATAGTGTGTTTTCTTTTAATGAAAAAAAAGAGCATGAAATGACTAGTTCAGATGATGTTATCATTGCTGCAGATGATATCTGACATGAGGTGAATCCCTTGCAGTCTGCCATATGTGTTGGACAATACTGTGTCTAGTAATAATGAATCACAAACATGTAAAAGACAATTAATACACAGATACTGATAGACAAAATCAATCTTGATTAGTCCTCATTTTGTTTGCTGCGACAGAGAAAGTTATGTCTAGTATTTACTTAAGCGAGGCAAAAAGACTTATACTAAAAGTCTTGATCTGAACTTCCTTCTCTTTTAATAATCAGTGTTAAGTGGTTAAAATGTATTTTTGTATCACTCTATTTCCAACAAGTAATGTAAAAATCCTGACTGTAAGTGACTTAACAAAGTAATCTAGTGATTCTGATGACACATACCTCTGCAGACACACATCAAGAAGTTTTTCTTTACACTTTTAATTTGATCTTTCCTTGAAAATATTTTAAAAGTTTAAGATAAACACTTCTACTGATTTTTTTTTTTTTTTTTTTTTTGCTGTTCTTGTCATGATGCTATTATGGGTCAAGTCAGCAATTCAGACCCATTACAAATGTCAGTGTATGTTTCTAAGATGATGTGACAGAGTGATGTTCAAAATCAAGAAGGCAAAGCACCAAGAATACACTCCATGGAAGAAATGTGTTATTTCCTTTATTCAAAATAATTTGTTGTTCATGTTTACATCCTCATATGACAGGAGACATGGAGGGATTATTTTTGTTTGCTAAAAATGTCTTTTTTGCCACTAAGAAGTTTTATAGAGTTCAGTAAGTTTTTCACCAAAAATTCAAAGTTAACTCCTGTCTTTGAAAAAGTGTTTGAAGTATCTGTCAAAGCTTCAGAGTTGTTCTCTTGAAAAAGTATCCCATAATCAAAATATTTTTTTGAATATTTTTTGTATTTTAAAAGAACTCAAAAACTCTTGAAGGAATTGGTTTTTTCATCATCACAAAAAGAAGCTTCCTTATTTGATATTTCTTTTCTAAACACAATAGCTAGTGATTTTGATCATGTAGATAAAATACTATGACAAGGATATTCCTTTGTGAACTTTCTCATTGCAGTCTAGAATATCAATTAATTCATTAATATTTATGTACGTATAAGTAGGGTCGCTGCTAAAAAGTCTTAGAGCACTAAGTAAAAAAATGAACAATGACTGGGTAAACATAAAAATGTAGACAACGTTTGTTTCCATTTTTCACAAGCTATGAAAACATAAGTAAGTGTCATTCTGCCGCTTCTGAGTTTTGATATTATTTCAATCTCTAACCAGAATACCATAAATTATTTTCCTTAGCATAGGTTAATAGTCTAGATTAAAATATTGGAATATATCTTTGACATGCATTTCAGTGGGATTTTGAACATCAAATGGGAATTAGTAATATTCATACTTCTCTGGATGTCGGAGTGAGAGTCGGGCCCCGAGTAACGACGTAGCCTCAATATGAGTATGGTCATTCTCCCTTTATTCAAGTTTTTACAGTATATTTATAGACAAGCAGAAAGCCATGCACTAAGCCACACGTCTATGATTGGTTTACAACTTATGTCCACGCGTATCGAGTTATTTTTAATTGGTACGCGTCTCGTGTCCATGCGCCATGAAGTAACACTGTTCACTCCCCTGCTCACGGAGATAGCTCCTCTTATCTTTTCTTTTGTTCTGCTGCTTCTGCTTCTTAGGGGATTCAAGGAGAGTTCACGGTTACTTTCAGGCCTGCAGCTAAGGCTTTTATTCGCGGCCCATTGCAAGGGCTGGATTGTTCATCGCAATCAGATTATGTCCCTTCTCATTCAGCCACTCTTCCACATCTGGATTTTATTCTATATAAAGCATTAAGCAAAACCACCTTATGAATTCAAGGTTCCAAATTCTTTCATGAAAATTCAATGGGATTTAGGCTGTAGGTAGGTAGTAAAATGACAGTTGCAAGTATTACATTGTTACTATAATTTCAGTTCCCAATTCTGTGGAATTCACAGCATTGAATAAGGCACTGAAGATGAGATTCTGTCTCACACACTTCACTTTGTGCCTTATGACAAGAACAGTCTTAGTCCTTTAGTATCCATAATTTAAATCCTTCAAAGTATTCCAGAGTGAAATCTGATTCCCTTAAATTTATACATTTCTAGCAGGAAGCCTTCTCCATTAAGAAAAGAGCAGTGTAGGCTCTTACTTCACTCAAAACCTTGAAGTGAGGCAAATCGGAACACAGACACTTGTTCCTGATGGATTGGACAGGGAATCATTAGACTCCTATCTCAAGATGTACCACAATGCATTGATTATTGAGAGGTTTTGGGAGGCATTAGGAAAAATGAAAATGGGCTTTAATTCCAACTTTTTAACCCCTTTTATTAAAGATATAATTATTTTCATTTATCAACGGGGATTCAAAACATGAAAGTGTTCCCAGGACTCTGGAAAAATTCTGGACAATAAACAGAAATAAATAATGGAGAAGAATCCATATGAATCCATTTTCCCACTGAACACCCTCATTGCAGGGCTACAGAGTCAGATTCCTAATAAAAGTTAGGCATTCAGAATCAAAAGCAGAATTTAGAAAACTGATTTTCCATTTATTCTTCGTGAAGAGAGTATCCACTTATCTGTGTGAATTAGAAAATCCCTCAGTTGGCCTTAGATTTATTCTGCCTAGCTGCAAGATTTACCCCGAGCATTTTCTGTAGTCTGTGGAGAGAGACAGAAATGCACATAAGATTATTCAGCCCATCTACAATCTGAACCATATTTCAGATGTGCCCATTTTACATAGTTGATTAGAAAATGGATCTAAGGAGACATGAATGGGAATGTTGGGTTTTGAATTTATTAGAGGTAAATAGTATGAAAAAAAACCCAAACATTTATTTGGACAGAATGGGATACTTCTATGGAACTAGCAATTCTTTCTCATCTTGATAACAATTACAATTTAGAATGATGATTTTAAGACCAATTACACTTTCTGAGTACACCACCAGGTAACAGCTCACATAGCAAAAAGGAAATATTAACATACTGTTAAGGTCTTAAATTAATGTAGACTTTCCTACTTCATGGCTTAAATCTGAACGTATTTCCAGGATATTTAACTTGCCATGATTTCAAAATTAAATGCAAACATTTTGTCTCTTTTTCATGACAGCAGATTCAGCAGATGATATTGAACTGATGTCTTGAAGTCTTGAGTTGTGATAACCATTAAAATAATTGAGGTGGCTTATGTCTTTATATCCTTGAACCTATAAATTTCACTATTTCTTCACATAAACAGGCACACAGCTTGATTGCTATCTGTATTTCTCCCAAGTGCTGTGGTACAGCTATAGAAACGGGCTTACTTTCCATCCCCATTTTGAGAACATTACCAAGTATGTTTTTGATAGTGATAGCATGATTTTTTTCATAATCCTGGAAATGCTCTGGTGCATTCACATCTAAATTTCTGCACATTGACCTACAAATGGGGAGGAGAGGTCTGACAGCCAAAAAGAAGGGTTTTGGTTTGGGTTTTTTTTGATTTTTTTTTTAAAAAAAATATATTCTAGACATCCCCAGTCATTTGTAGCCATGCGCTATTTTGTTTCATGAAGAGTTTCTGACTGCTTTATTTGTACTGTTTAGGATAAGAGATCTAATTTCATTTAAATTTACAGTATTTCAAAGCAAAGTGCTTCAAATAACTGCAGGATAACTTCATCATTAAATTTGTAAAACAACTAAAACCAACTAAAAACCACATAGAAAAATGTTCTGGTTTAGTTTTAGAAAAGTAGAATCATAAGACATTTGGAAAGCTGAAGCATTCTGTGCAGATTGATCTGTGTACTTAGGAATATTTTTTTCCCTGTATGTGGTATAAGTCTTTTATTCCAAGACAGTAATTTTAAAATTTTCTTTTATTTTTTAATCCCTGGATGCATACTCTTTAGGTTCCAGTATGTAATTTAATGAGAAAAACTTTTTGTCTGATGACCTTAGCAGAGATGAATGCGGTATCTATTTGCTTAGAATAGAGAGAGATGCTTCCATTTCTAGTAAAATCTGAATCATTAACTGAGTCAGTCTGTTAGGCGTCAGAAATCCAACCACTACAAAATTAAGTGCAATGCTTCTCCATGTGTGCTATAGGAAGCATTACTTTTTCACTCTCTCTTCTTTCTCCTCCCTGCTTACTATATTTTTTGGACAAAACTTGTTTGATGCTGGATTGGATTATATTGTAAGGGACTGTCTTCTTTAGACAGAATAGTTTTTCACAGAAATGCAGATTGTTAGGTATAGCTTTGCGAAACTGCGTCTTTCCTGCACATAGCAATAATTTTCAGTGAAGCTGGTACTGGTAAGAATCAACATTAAAAATATACCTTGCCTATAGGTATCACATTTGACTAGAAAAGTACTCTTAACATCAGTCTGAACTATCTGAACTGTCACTGACATTGGTTTTTCCCTTTTCTCTGCTCTCATCCCCTTCCCTTCCCTGCCCTGCCCTGCCCTGCCCTTCCCTTCCACTCCATTCCCTTCCCTTCCCTTTCCCCTTTTTTCCTCCTTTTACTCCCCTTTTTTTAAATTTTGTCCCCTTTTTTTCTTTTTTCTTTTTTTTTTACACCAAGTAACTCCAATGAAATGCATGGAATAATTCATTATGTATATCAGAGGGAAGAGGAGAAACAGAATCTTTGCTCTGTAGAAAATTTGTTCTTATTTACAATCCTTTCTAGGAGCTTCATGTAATTTATCATTCTCTTTGGTTGTTGTGATAATAAGTTACAAAGTATTTCCCATAAAAGTGTCAAAGACCTCACATAATTCAAGTTACATGCATGAAATAAATTTTTAGTTATTTCAGGGTAGGTTATTTAATCAAGTAATTGGCAAACTTACAGATTTTGTTAGTATGCCCCAGCAAAATTTGTATTGGTAAGAGCTTAATTTACTTATGGAACTTTCCATTCTTTTATATGCCACACAATTCTTCTACAGTGGCAATGAAACAGCATTTGTAGTCAGCTTGAAAAGCTCTTTCGGACGATTGATGAAGTATAGACATTAAACTGTGTCTGCTTTTTTTTGCAAAGTGATACCAGTTATTTAAGAATTGTTTGTTGAAAAAGCAATGACCTGCAACACTATGTCAGTTAAGAAAACTATGAAACAAGCCCCAGGCATGTTCAAGAAACAGTGGGTAGTGCCAGTGGTGGTTGGTGTGTAACTATGAGATAAAAAGCAAACAACTGATATGTAAGATCCAGGAGGAAAAAGAAAAGTTTGTATCAACTTTTCCTCTATTGCAATTCACCTTAGACCCAGGCATTAATTAAGTTCATTTCTTCCAGATGATTCTTAGAACTTTAATAAATATTTTCCTAAAAAAAACACAGAAATTTTTGTTTATGTGCACACCTAAAAATGTTCTATGTTGAAACTATACTAATGAGATAATATTGCTCTCATACAGTGGATGAGATAATTATAATGTTGTCCCCAAATACCAAAACTTTAAAAAGGGTGTAGCTTGAAAGCTGAACATTAAGTGTAATATGATTGGGGTTTTTTATTTTAAAACATAAGACTATCCACGCGAATTTGTGCTGCCACAAATAGTTTTAAGGATCTAATATATTGTAAAGCGACATTTATAGTCAGATACACCATGCCACAATTTTCATTGATAGAAAGTGGATGTGAGAGGCAACCATGATCTTGTCTAAGTAGACGTTTACATCAGTTTTACATAGGTGTGGAAAACTACCAAAGGCATCTAGGAAAAGGAAATAAGGTCTATAATTTCTTTAATTTGTGATGTCAGATAATCTTTTAAGTAAATTATACAATACTTATGGATATATGGAGTATGAACACACACTTTAGTTGACAAACCAGCTTTCAGGCTCTGTGAGGTTAATTCACAGACTGGAGTAATTCATACCATTAACATTGAATTGTCTTACCTGAATTTCCTACTTTGTTGACCCATAATAATAATATTATACAAGTCAACTAGGGATTAATTTTTATACCTTCAAAATAGTAACATTATGGGTTCAGAAGTTCAGTTCAGATTTGAGTATTATGAATTACACATTCTGCTCAGGGAAAACATATGAAAAAAGAATTTGAAATTAAATAGGGAATTCAAGGAAAATATAGCTTAAGAAGATGAAGAGATGAAGAGTTTGGGAATATTATTTTTCAGATTGTGAATTCCATCTTGTTTCAGATTCTGTACATTTTTTTACGACCTTCATTTGTTATTTCTACATCATGCTAAAATTACCTTTGGGCTTTGGTACAACAATTCTGTAGTGTAAGTCTGGCACCAAACAAAAAGACTGAGAAAAGGTGATGGAGCAATCAAGAGTCATTAATGATGAATGACTCATGCTCCTGAATCTATGGATTTTCGACTGGGCCATTGACTTTGAATGATATTCTATATAAAAGCCATGGGTTAGAATGGAGCCTTTGATTTCCCCAGTGGAAGAATTTAGGAATATTGCTTTCTAAACAGGGGATGGATCACTATGACATGGAGGAAAAACAGATCAAGATTCTGAAGAGCAATCAACTCCTTTAATGATTTTTGATTTTTTCTTGGACCTGTAACTCTCCAGCACCATGCAGGGTGAAAGCACCAGAGATTAAGAAATGCTTTTATAAGTCTATTGTCACTGTCTTTTTATTAATTGCACACAAAGGTTTTAACTACAACTGGGATCTCTGGGAAAAATGTCTGAGCAGTGGAAGGCTCATGAGGGCTGTGAGCTTCCTCTTGAGTTTTAAGATTGCTGAGAACTGAGAAGGGTAGACCTTCTGACTAAGAAATCTCTGACAAGAATGCAAAAGCTTACCAGCAAATGCATACAGTACTTGAACAGACTCCCAGCAGACTGACTTCCATCAAGAAAAAGTTATTCAGTAAGGTCAGAAGTATAACAATAGAGCTTCATCTAATATTTAGGAGATCTATTTCTGTCCACGAGACAAATACATTTTTTTTTGGATTTCACTTTTTGTTTATTTTTCACTTTTGAATCAATCATGAGAACAGTTATGCTTTCAATTTATTTTTCAGAAAAAAAGGAAAATGGAAAAAAAAAATAGATCTGTTATGCTAAAACCCTGGCCTTACAGACTATGTAACAAGGAGACTTGTATTCACTAGGCAAAAATGAATGAACAAGCAAACAAAAAAAAAAAAATATAATGGAGCTACATGTATGATCAAAAAGTGTTTAAACATTTTTTGAGAATCTACAATTGTGCTAACTGTGTATCTATACAGTTTATGTCTTCTTTGTGGAGATAATGATTCCAACTGTACTATTAGAACAGCACAAAGTTACTATGATACTCCATCTACTTTAGTTCCTTCTAGGAACAGAGAGAAGTTTTCCTCTCCTATATCACCAAAGATCCCTATTCAAGAATTTGCCTGCGATCACCTGGCACTATAGCATGCAGACTATGCATAGCACTAGGGAATTTGATCTGTACTTGTTCATTTTCTGTATGTGGGTTTTAAGACTACTTTTAACACAAGTGTTCCCAAGAAATTAGATTTCCCTTGTCATCTCTCTCATTCCTCAAATATAGATTTAGATCATCTCAACTAAACTTGTGGGAGTCCTTCACAATTTTAAAGAAAACATGAGGTTGTGAAAGTCATTCCTACCTTTTTTCTCAAGAATTGCACAGGTGTGTGACATTTACAGTAGAATAAATGTCAGTGGATTAGTAGGAGGTAGTAGGGATCCAAAGAGAATCTCCCCCCTTTACTGGATGAAGAGGGGAACGTTGCCAGCAAGGATGAAGAGAAGGTACTTAATGAGGAGAGGTACTTAATGCCGTCTTTGCCTCCGTCTTGAACAGCCAGATCAGTTCATCTTCTGAGCTGGATGATAGGGGTGGGGAACAAAAAAATGCCCCCATTATCCAGGAGGAAGTAGTTTGTGAACTGCTGCTCCACCTAGACACGAACAAGTCTATGGGGCCGGATGGGATTCACTCGAGGATACTGAAGGAGCTGGCGGGCGTGCTGGCCAAACCACTCAGAATCATCTACCAGCAGTCATGGCTAACTGGGGAGGTCCCAGATGACTGGAGGCTAGCTAATGCGAAGCTCATCTACAAGGGCCGGAAGGAGGATCCAGGGAACTACAGGCCTGTCAGCCTGACCTCGGTGCTGGGGAAGGTGATGGAACAAATCATCCTGAGTGAGATCACAAGGCATGTGAAGGACAATTGGGGGATCAGGACTAGCCAGCATGGGTTCATGAAAGGCAGGTCCTGCTTCACCAACCTGATGTCCTTCTATGAGCAGGTGACTCGCTTGGTAGATGAGGGAAAGGCTGTAGATGTGGTGTACCTGGACTTCAGCAAGGCCTTTGACTCTGTCTCCCATGGCATTCTCCTGGAGAAACTGGCAGCTCATGGCCTGGACGGGAATACCCTTCGCTGGGTGAAAAA
>NW_009636424.1:0-23455 GCF_000690535.1 Cariama cristata | reverse complement strand
TGGCACATAGAGAATGAAATAAGATTCTGCGGGAGGAGGAAGAATAGCAATCCGATTAAAAACCCTGAACAAGAGGAAAACATTTCTTTTAATCTTCGATTTCTCAGTTCTATAACTGATAGGGCAGAAGGTAAAAGTGTTCACAGATCTCACTGACAATAGAAGCTAAGAAAATTTAGCATTGCTAAACTGTTAAATTTTTGAGCCAGCCAGACAAGCCAAGAATGAAAGAATCATGAATGCTAGTCTGACTATGCACAAATGATGGACTTGCAATAAGTCATCGAGGATGCAGGCATAGTTTCAAACTACCTCACTTAATGCCTACATGTTATAAAGCAAAAAAAGGAACTATTTGTATAGGCAATACACTACCTCAACTCAAGCCAGAATTTTATAACATGGACCAAAGTAACCCAACATCTCACTTCAAGCCACACTGATGTGCCTGTCTTACAACTGAATGAATTACTGATTCTCAGATAAAAGGATTTAAGAACTTAGAAGGAAAAATAATTCTGTGAAAACACACACGGAAAACAGCACTCGGTTTAGACAGAAAGGAAATGTTTGTTATAAGGGCACAGTTTAAGCTCAACTACTGAGTGAAAATGCAGTAAAAATAAAAATAATTTTCATATATTGTACAATGAAAAGCATCTTTCTATTTTTTATAGCAAGTGCAATAAAAACTATACAGAGACATTTTTGTATTGCTTCAGTATGACGAAAATCTGGACTTCACAGTGAACAGAAATCTATGCTAAATAATCTCAGATCTTATTAAAAGAAGTGTCAAAACATTTCAGTTCAGCAATAACATGAAAATGCACACCAATTAAGACTGAATTAATTGTATAACATCATAATTTTAAAATCCATGCAAAAATCATGTAAAGCTGGTTTTCTTTCTCATCAATTTAGAATTAAACTACTCTCTGTCTGCGAACAGATATATGAAGCATGTAAAATACAGGAAGGTATCTAGTCATCTCCAGCCCTTGAGACAGGAAGTCCTGTCGTCGTATTTGTTAACCACTTGGAGTACACAGAGGAAAAAGTCATCAATCTTGGTCTGTTTTGCTGACAGCAGAAGTTTTCAGTATGCTGTCAGAAAACTAGCCAGTAGGGAAGACACACAGCACAAAAAGAACTTGATAGAGAGAGTTTGATGACATGCGAGGGTAGCATTGCAAGAGCAAGGATGAATTTGTACCCGTTTCAGTCTGAATACTGACATCCTCCAGAGACCTAGTTAAACCTTTCGTTGCTGTGCTTAACTGTGCAAAGATTTCAATATTTCTGCTTCAACAGGAAACTGATACTGCATGGTTTCTATAAAAATATTTGTTACATTTGAGAACACCTCCTTTGCTCTGTAATACTCAAAAGTGCCACTCTGCTGAGCTATGACAATACTGGATGCATTTTCACTCTGAGACAACGAAAGCAGAACGTGTTTTCAAGATCTTTCCAATGCAGCTGCAGCTAACTTATTACATATCATTATGGTTTTTAGTGCAACTCCTCCTGAAAGGTTATACTGACTGAGACATCACTAACCCTGCAAGAAAAAAAAAAATCCATTTGTGAACATTAAGCGTATTTCTCATTTCATAATTAAACTGGAACAGTTCACTACAACTTCACAGCCACGCAAAGCGACAGACTGAGGGTTCTTCAGAAGAACGGAATTTCTTTCACAAGTTTTATAGGTAATTGGAAATGTGCAGTATGAATTAACAGTCTATAGAGTTTTCAAACAGTTTGAGACTGGCATCAGTATGTAGGACCACGAAAAGCTGAAATTTATCTTAAAACAGGAAAGTAATTTTTCGAGAGATGAACCCTAGGTATTAAACGTCTTTTGATTTGATATTGTGGGTTGGTTTCTTCACTCTTCTAGCTTCTGGCCTTCAGCATGGAAGAAATAACAATAGTAAGCAGACATGATAAAAAAATATGCAAGTCAACAGAAGTGGTACAAACTCTTAAACTGAAAAAGGTCAAGATTAAACTCACCACCCAAGTTAGAACTATGTAACCTGAACTTTAACAAGAAAAAAAGATAACCAAACTAGAACGCCAGATCATCTGCAGCACCATAAAAATAATTTTTTTCACAGACACCCGTGTAATATGAAGAAAGGTAAGAAAATTCATGATGCAGTCAGCATCACATAAGAGGTTTTTTTTATTTTTATTTGTGTGTTAATAATATTAAACAAGTCTCAGAACTAAAGACATTTTGTTCCTCCTGTGACTTTTTTATTTTAAGAGAATTTCAAGGATTCCTTAATAAGACTTTGTAGTTCAGTGTCGCCAAATGTTAAATCTTACAAGACAAGCACTTTGGAGAAATCTCCAAAGGGTATGAAAAATTATACATGTTTATGTATTTTGATATTGCAATGTCATCTGATTGATTATAAGAAGTGATAATTATTTACTTTATCTGATAAAGAGTACTAACAAAAAAAGAAATCTCTTAAGAAATCAATAGACCTTTAAGCAGTGGGACCAGTGAAATCTGCTTTCCTATGAATTTTATATTCCTTGTGCCCCTGTCCCAACTCAAATGCATGGCCCATCAGATCTCCATAACCTTATCCCTCCCAGAACTATCTCCTTGCCTTACTGTTTCATAAATTTTTCCAGTGTACCCTCAGGACAAAAAAAGTACATCTTAGAAACAACATCTGTAAGACTTGCGCTGATTATCAACACCACCATCTGATTATTACTAACACTTTCGACAACTATGTTGTCTTTTTTGTTAGTTTTATTCCAAATTACTAGCAGGCTGCTCTCTGAAGCCCTGCAACCTCAGTGCAGAACCGGTGGACTATTAAACATTGTTCAAAGGCAGTTTCAAAGACAGTATGACGTCTTTACGCACCTAAAAGGGCACAGAAGTAGCACCTAATAAGCGATGAAACAAGAAGGTTTATATTATTATGCTCTTTTGGTCAGCAGACTTGGGAATTTAGAGACAGATTGTCAGTTAAACTGAGGCAACGATTAGGCTTGTTGCCAGAGGAAACCAGCTGATGCAAGAAAGGAGCATTGTGCAGTTGTCTTCATAGAACTCAATTTTACAGCCAGATCTTGTTGAAATGTAGGGTATTTTCCCACAGACCTCTGCTAAATTATGAGATCCCTTGTAGTTTTAAACTCTATCTACTGAAAAAATAAAGGTTTTATTACCCTCCTCTCTAAAAAAATCCCCTCAAATCCAGCCTTTATTGTGCCAGTATTTTATGTCACTTACATTATGTTTCGTACTTCATGAAGCCTGCAAGATAATTGCTTTATAAAGTTTAAAAATCACAGAATTGAAGACAATTACGTATAATTAAATTTGGCTTTGAAAGACTGTTTTCTACATCTGTAGTTCTTTAAGTATGTACCTACCACATATATCTCCTCTCCAAGGCTGATATTTTGAGCAAAGAACGATATATTTTTGTGCAAGTAATTTTTCTAATATATTTACAGAGATTTGAGAAAAAAAATATTGCATTGATGTTAATTCATTGCTTTGCTTTGTCTGGGGTTTGTAAACTAGATTAGAAATCCTCTGTCAAAACCAAGGAGCTCGCTATTGTTAAGATACTGTCATTCATATACTATTATTTTAAAGCGGGCTAAATAGTTTCTTCAGCAAGCTAACTTTAAATGTCTTACCCACATAGCAGATAGATCTCAGAGGAAATTTAGCAAAATATCTGCCATGGTTTAACCCCAGCCATCAACCAAACACCAGGCAATGGCTCGCTCACTCTTCCCTGCTCCCAGTGGGATGGGGAGAATCAAAAAAAAGTAAAATTCATGGGTTGAGTTAAGAACAGTTTAATAACTAAAGCAAACTAAAATATAATAATAATAATAATAATAATTGCAATCAAAAGGAATATAACAACAATAAAACCCAAACAAAAAAACCCCTAAGAAGAGACAAGTGATGCACAATGCAATTGCTCACCACCTGCTGACCGATGCCCGACCAGAGATCGGCCCCTCCCGGCCAACTCCCCCCAGTTTCTATACTGAGCATGACGCCATACGGTATGGGATATCCCTTGGGCCACTGGGGTCAGCTGTCCTGGCTGTGTTCCCTCCCAACTCCTTTTGCCCCTCCACCCTCCTCGCTGGCAGGGCATGGCAAGCTGAAAACTCCTTGACTCAGGGTAAGAGCTACTTAGCAACAACTAAAAACATCAGTGTGTGATCAACATTATTCTGACACTAAATCCAAAACACAGCACTCTACCAGCTACTAGGAAGAAAATTAACTCTATCCCAGCCAAAACCAGGATAGTATCTCACACACCAAACCTACCATGGAGACTAAATTACCTGGTTCGGGAAGAAGTAAGGAGATGGTTACTTTCTCACTTACTGCGGCACATAGCAGCACCAAACGGGAGAGGAGAGCTGCTGTGCTGCTTCCACAGCCCCTCTCCAACCCCGATTAATTTCCATTTCCCATACTCTGTTTACTTATCGTGCATACATTAGTGCTAATGACTGCGCAAAAGTGCTAGATGCCATGCTGTGAGCTTCATTTTCTTTAATCTTTTAATTATAATAACAATCTTTCTTCTGTACAGTTAATAGTCATACCTGTTGAAATCACGACATCCTTCATGCATTTCCTCTCCTTAAAAATGTTTTTCATCCCACAACTCTGCCTTCTTTTAAGAGCAGGCCAATCTCAAAAGGTTTTGCAGAGATCTTTACCAAAAAGTTGAACCCCTATCTGTAATGCTGCATTTGTTGGGGTGTTAGGACACTAGGAGGAAAGCAAATAGTAAACAATACCAACATTTGCCTTAAAATTAGCATGTCTATATAGATTACCACTTGAAGTAATAGTATTTTAAAACTGAGTGTCTTTATATTTTTTTAAATGACAAAAATAACCAAAGTTGAAGTCAAAACATATATAAAAATAAAAAAGTTTTTTCCCTATTTTAAGACTGAAAGCTAATAATATCTACGTAAAATAGTTCTGTAACTAATACTGCAATCACTTTCAAGACATATTAATAGCTTCGCTATAAAAAGGAAAACTTTATTTGACTGTACAGACCCGAAACAGATACCATGATGCAGTGCTAAGGCAAATGTCGCGTTTGCGGCACTTTGTAACACACACATACTACAGGGTTATCACCAGGATATCAGTTTTTAGTAGTTTCAAGATGGTAATACTGACTTATGAATTAAAATCAGAATAAAAGGAGTGGAGAATCTTTGACACTTGCAATCTGTACAAACTTTTAATTAGATTCAGTGTGACATATTTTAAAAACTTTTACTGCTTTGCTTGATTTTCTCATTATGCTCTTTGAAAGCTAACATAAAATATGATATATTGCATAGAAAATGAATGTAAACAACATAATGTATAAATAATAACTAATATAAAATATATCGCAAAGCAAAGTTGGTGATCATATCATCACTCATCTTTAGAGATTGGTTTACACATCTAAGAATATTTTACTTTGCAAATTCCAATTAAACCTCTGAAGCTATTCAACAAAAGTATTTCTTTCTGTTAACTTTGTATTTGGATTTCAGCTAATTTTTAAATTGATTTTTAAGCTCCGAATGCAGAATTGACAATTACCTTGTCACAGAAATTTTACATAGAATGGAAACTCAGAGGTTACGCTTACCTACAACACTGGTAGTCTCTCTACTATCCCCAGTGACTGCTCACTAGAGGAAAACCTACTGAGCCTGTTTTCTGTGATAATACCAGACAGCCTTTCTGATCAGATTTCTAGAAACAGACTGACGACCTCTAAATCTTCCCACAGCTTTTTCAATCTTGAGATCAACCTAGAAAAGATTTCGTACTCTATCTCTTTTTTGAGGATGCATCACTTGAGATAACTAGATCGTTCCATCATACATCTTTAATCTGTACGCTCCTAGAACTGAAGATAAGAGGGCTAGCTAATGCTGTCTGATGTAGAGAAATCTCTCCAGAACGTAAAGTAACTGCCTGACCATTTGAGACAGGTCACTTTGGCACCAGCTTGATGTGGCAGGGTTTAGTATGAGATTAAAACACTGTAGATGTCTACATGCAGACCTGTACCGCTGCAGCAGGAGTCCGAGCACCCTTCACAGTCAACAAGCACCAGGGCTTGGAGAGCGTTCCAGCTCTCCGACCGCCCCGGCTCTGCTCATGGCTGGGCTCAGGCACCCTCCTGGCTCCGCTGCCTGAAACGCGCTGAACTCCACCAACTACAACAGGAGCATCGACACATCAAGCACTTGTGGTTACCATGGGCAGTCTCCTAAAATCTATGTGCTATAATCTTAGCCTGAAAAGCACTCCACTGGCATGTTTCAGATTTAGACTAATGAACAAGAATTATCCTGGAAAGAATTAAAGACAAAATAGACTCTCAAATACCTTTCTGTTGCAACAAATTTCTACTGTAACTGACTCAGGTGGCACTGTCTCAACACCCCCAGATGGCACGTATCAATAATAGCTCTTAATTATCACTTGCTATTCCAAGTAAATGGGAAAATTTGCATTATCTGTCTTCACACTAATCCCTACTTATTCTAATACGGAATATCTCCTATCACAGAAAAACTGAAGAAACAATTGAAAAGTTAACAGCCCTATAAATGAAAATTAAACAGACCATCCTATGGTTTTAGATGCTTGAACATAACAGAATTAAAGAACATCACAGTAAAGACAGAAATGAAGACTTTACATCCTTTCTATTGGCGACAACGGTAACTTAATCAGGGGGCATTATTTATCATAAATGCATTTTGTACTTGTTATAAACCCCAAATATAACTATGCACCTTCCCATAAATTACATTCTCAGAGCCCTTTCTTTGCCACGGACAAAATTATGCAATACATTCACAGAATCTGTCATCACCACACTCAGTATAGATCACAGTGCTACTTAAAAGTATGACAAGAAACAGTTTTCTCCAATGTGACAAAGTTGATAAGAACATACTATAACTGAAATGTTCCCAACATGTCAGACAAAGAATGGGATTAAATGCCTAGTTAATCTCAGTTCTCCCATAACAAGAAGAAAAAGAACAGCAGATGTTAAGGGACTTTTTTTTTTTTTTCTTATCTCTGCAAATTTCTACAGTTATTAGTTTAATTTCTAGTTTGAGAGTAAAATTCAAGAGTTTCGTGTTTGATGGAACAAGTCACCTGTGAAACCCTGAAGCTGTCTGAGAGTCCTCAGTACAAATTCAGTCAAATGTGATAAAAAAAAAAAACCAACAGGAAAAAAGGTCTCCGCTCTCCACTAATACCAGAAATAAGTATAAACTTTGTGGGGAATCCCATCCCTACACCCTCAAAATCCCAAAAGAAAATGCTGTACTGGTACTGCTTCAACCTCTACCTTTACCCACAGTATATACTTCATATAACAGAACAGAAAATTGATTCAGGAAAATCTACATTGCTACTTTAACTGATGACTTCCTCTATTTACATCAGCCCCTTTATTGTCACAATAAATTTTGACGTCTCTCCTCCAAAAAAAGTCAGAAATTCATAAAGCTATTTTGTGAAGCTGTGTTCAAGAGTAATCAATCCATCCTCATGCGTTTTCTGACTAATCCAAGTTCTGATGCCTGAAACTAATTTCATACATATATTTCATAAGAGTAAATACAAACTTGAAGGATATAAATACTGAATTTTTCTATTTACTATTATTCCAGTAATCAAAATAATGACTAACAGACATAGAAAAATAAATGCCTAAAACTGTGAAATTTTGTTAGTTTCCTGAAACATGGGCTGTTCAAGAACTTATATTTTTTTAACAATGAACGCAGCCCATGTTATATTACTATACATGTACTTTGTACCCATATATACTATACAAGTATATCATATCTTATGACATGCGTAACTCATCTGTCTTGCGTTTTATACTATCATCCATTAATATATGCGAGATGAGAAAAGGAAAGGAAGAAACAAGGGAATAAGAAAAAATGATCTCAGAAATTTCATATGAATGTAAAGAACCCATCCTTCAGGTCAAGCAGAGTGCTGCACTTCAGGCTAGATGCCGAGAAGTAGAACGTATTTATGTAGTAGAACGTATTTATGTATTTATTTTTAACTTTCAATCTTCAAAGGCTCTGAAGTGTAACAATGCCCCTGGGCCTCTTACCTACCACGTCATCCGCCACGTGCGTGAAAACGTATGGCCACACGGTGGCGCTCGATACTCAGCACTGAAAACTACAAAGCTGAAAAGGCACTAAAAAAGAATTTCGAATAGCTTTGGTTTCTTCAAAATATAAGTGATATGTTTCACCTCACTTAGTCTTAGAAACATTTATTTCCACACTAGACAAATACCTTGAAGATATTTTAAATTTACTTTGTTCCTCAGCATCATGAACCCTTATATAAAGAATTCCAGGGAGAGATTTCCACGCTCAATCTGTAACAGCATCATTTTCCTGTAGTCACATATTTCCCCCAAAATCTGAGCACTTTTGATAGTTGGAATTCATATATACAAAACTGAAATAATTCATTTACTGTTTTTTGATTAAGTTAGTTTTCAACTATTTACCAGTACTAGTTCTGTTTCATGATGAAAACTCTATGAAACTTCTACACAGAACATGAATTTGCATGTGGATAGCATCTTATACATCTTGCTTTTTTCCAATATGCTCTAGCTATATTCTTTATGTTCTTAATTACCATTTAATTTTTCCTTTTACAGGTTTATTAATAGTTGTGGGTTTTGTTGGCCACCATCCACACATTTCTGTAGTCATTTTAGTTTCAAAAATATCTGTTTTCATTTAATTAATTTCTTTTTCCCACAAGTGTGGAAATCTGAAATTTAAAAAAACTGGACCATGTAAGAAAAAATAATGAATAGGGTATGATTGTCAAACCAGTAAAGAATTATTACTTGATTCTGAACCAATGAATTATAGACCTGTACAGTACTCTGAAAGGAGAGAAGTCTCCTAGAACCATAATCATAGAATCACAGAGTCATTATGGTCTTGGATACACTCCTTAGACAAGAGATCTTGGTGGTTACTTCAAGGAATATGCTCCCTCAGAGGACCAAAATCTAAGAGAATACCTGAAAATAACTATGACAGCTGTTTTGAAATTAAAGGCCCATCGAACAAGAGACCAGATACGTTTTCAATGCTACGCTGCAGTACTTTACTATGCTGTAACTATTGAACCAAGAGCCCAGAAAATACTTTCTGAGTGTGAAGGATCATTAAAAGAATTGTAAGTAATACTGGTGAACCTATATCACTGTTTATGAGAATACCTGAAAATAACTATGACAGCTGTTTTGAAATTAAAGGCCCATCGAACAAGAGACCAGATATGTTTTCAATGCTACGCTGCAGTACTTTTTTATTATGCAGTAACTATTGAACCAAGAGCCCAGATAATACTTTCTGAGTGTGAAGGATCATCAAAAGAATGATAAGTAATACTGGTGAACCTATATGACTGTTTATAACCCATGAATCACTGGGACAAATTCACATTTTCTCATGCTTTCAGTTCCAGAATCTTGCAGAAAATCCACATCTGCAAAAAGTTAAAACATTGTGTTGTGTTTTCTCCATGAAACACTATTTTGTGCTGCAGTAAATTGTGTCCTTAGGGCTTACTCCAAAGCCAACAGTCTCTTTCCCATTAGCTTCAATATGTTTTGCAATGAGAACCTTCAACTGCAAACCAACTAGGACCCTGTTCAATTATTCAGCAATACTACATGTTAAATGAAAGCACAGCAATAGGATGTTACAGGTTTCAAACTCTTTTCAGATTTCTCATTGTTGTCCTTGATAAACATACATAGCACAATACTTGGAAAAAGTGATCTCTAGAATCAAAGACTTTGCACTAGAATTCTACATTTGATTACAAAATTCAAGTATATCAAAGCCAGAGGTACCCTCACAGACAGAAAATATGCAGTATTTTTAACTCTTGATGCAACAGCCTTTAATTCCTGAGCTAACTGCTTTTATTATTATTACAAAGAATCTAGACAAGCTTTTGCAAAACTTTTGACGCTCTAAATTCTAGAACCTAAGGGTTTGCCATCCACTACTAGGGTTTTAGCATTTTGTCAACAGTTCTCAATATTTTAGAACTTCCAAATTTGTAAGCCAATGCTGAACTAACTTCCTACAGTTTTTGTCTATCTTAAAAAAGAAGAAGATAGAGAAGAATCCCTAGCGCAACAATTACTGAACTAGACTTCATAACCTTAAACACAGAAATAATGACAGTTTTGCACATGGCAAATTCAAATCTCATCTCATAGTGTTAAAACTCATGATCAAAATGCATCATACACCGTCATCTATAGAAAATGACAGATCCTCATAGTAGCTAGCAGAAATCAACACCGCTTCTTCGAAAATGCCGCTCAAGGTCATTATTCAATTAGATATCATTTTCAGAGAAGTTTACAAGTCCTTATTTGGGAAAAAAACTTTAACTCAAAAGAAAAACCGTATCAGAAACCTTCATGTTTTCAAGCATAAGATCTCCAAAGCAGAGGTTGAATTTGCCAAGTGAAAACTGAGCAGCAGCCAGTAAATACTGTCTCTCAAAGAACCAAGATGTTGAAAACCCTTTTGGTCACAAGTACTTTGTTGGTGTGCAGGGTAGACTATCTCAGGTCTTGCTGAGTTGAGGCAATCAGCAGCTTCCATATAACATTTTTCCCCATGTAACAACTATTCTGCTACACAGTTATATAACATCCCTATGTATTTTTCTTATCTGAAGATATTTTTTGATTGTTAGGAAAATATAAATGTTTTTACTTATCTTTATCTACACAAACTTCATTTTGGTTTTAGCCTTCTTGTATCTATTGGGAAACACGGCCAACTGGCTAATTGTTTTTAGAAACTTTGCTAAGCTTCATCAAAATCTTCCAATATTTAGGGGAAGTTGCCGGCCTGCGTTCACATCTGTCTCAGCAATTCACATTTTCACAATTCCTGCCTTCTGTCACTGAAAACATTCACCAGAGAAGTTGTCCATAAACTTTTGAAATCACATATGTAGTTTTCTTACAGAGGTGATAAACCATCACAATATAGCAAAACTTATGTATAGATATTTTCTGTAAAGTTTCAAATATGTTTCATTAGACATTTTCAAACAGCTGGGCAGATCAGATATCTGAAGGTCAGATACACAAAAGATGTATGAGCATTTTGATTTGTATTGCAAGGGGCAAAGAACACCAATGTGAGAAACTTACTGGTGAGGTACTGGGCAGGACAGAGGCAGTACAGGGCACCCTGGTTGCAACAGCACTGTCAGAAACATGACAACTCCACTATGTGCTGACACCACTCTTTAATAAACAGATAATGAAGAACTACAAATTTTAGTAGAATTAAAATGGACCAATGGCTGATTAACTAATTGTTGATATCAATACAGATAAAGCAAGATACCATAATGCTTATAATCACATATTGGTTTTAATATATGATATATATAATCTATAAAAGTAATCACAGTTTAAGTTCCACTACTTTTGACTTAAGAAAATTAAATATTCAAAATCTTTGCTAAGATCTCCTATTATTATTAAAAGAACAAAATATTATTCTGCAAAGACAGGATGATGCTGAAAAGTTTTACTTGTCTAATTAGAACTGTTTTAAATGTGAACTACATCAAGAAACACAAATTCTAAGCCAAAAAACTTTCAAGTCTGAAAGTGTTGTGTAAATTTTTTGGAAAAGTTTTTAGGCCATATGCACATCATCTGCAAATATGTCAAAACAGGATCTGTCCTGCTTGTCTATTGTTGTTTTTCTAGTTTTCCTTAGAGGTTAGAAATGATTTTATCCAACAAAAGTCTGAAACTGAACAAAACCACTGCATGAAATGCATTCCAATTCATCCCACACATTTGGTGTCCAAATGTTCTAGAAGTATCACTCTAGTTCTTATATTATCTTAACATTCCATTCTAGGGAATGCATTAGAAGCATTGACAGTATTAACCTGATACGGCTTTTCCATTTGGAGTATGGTAAATACTAAGACAAGGAACTTCTGGGTTTTTAGAATTTCTTAAAATATTTAGTGCATGTATTATATATGACTGTTGCTTGGAGAAGAGACAGATTCTACTATTTCCACACCAGCTGGCAACATAATAGCCATAGAGGAGATCATAAACTAAATCTTGCCTCTTACTCAAGTTGGTTGACCTAATAAGTAAAGTTTTTATCTGATAGGAAGGAAATATCCCAGGAAAAAAACTAACTCCAGTGTCAGTGTTTTTCAGTATGTCTTATCTGAGTACTAAAAATGAATTAGTTTAAGACCTTGTTCTACCAAAAGCCTAACAATTTTCTTGTCATTTCAGGTAAATAAAATTTTAAGTTCTAGATGTTTACACATTTTCAATTTTTTAGCTTTATTGACCAAAATTAAATCTTTATCTATTGCACTGATATTGGCCAAAGAAGAAGGACTGTTTCATGGGATGGGAATGGTGAACATTTAATTTTTCTAAGAATTCATACTTAAGAATTGAATTCACAAGTCTCCTGATATTTCTGTCTTCCTATCTGCACTCTTCCAGCAGCTTCTCGTAAGCCATATACTTCCAGATCTACCTCCTGGTTTTTTAGCAGTTTTATTTTCATTCCGTAATACAGAGTAAACTCCATTTTTGTTACCTACCAGTTTTTCTTATAGTTCATGCAGTTTGTGTATACTTCAGCCTTGTCAAAAACATGATGCTGTTAGTCTAGTTCCCAATAGCATAATATACTTAGTTCTAGTTCTGCCTTTTGGTCAAATGAGCTAAAAATTACTAACATGGTACATATACGAAGATATATCCAAATACGCATTTATATGATGCTCGTTCAAAATCTCAGCAGTGGGATGAAAAGAATACTGTTTTTAGCTTTTTATGGGTTTTGGAAATCTTCTGTAATCAAGTCTCTGGTGTTTTGATGTAACAATCTGCTAGCAAAAAAAACCAGAAGTTTCTGAAATAATTAGATTGTTCAAAAGAGATTCAGCAAATTTAGGCAAAATTATTTTACTTTGATAAAGGTGATATGCAATGGTATCTGTACAGCCTAAAGCATAGCGGTCTGTGGTTTTATATATTTTTCTCCAGAATAATGATGATTTCCAATAAGCAGGGATTCTTCCGAATCTTGATTGACTTTTGAAATTCCAGTTCAAATGATCTTAAGATGAATTCAAAACCACCAGAAGATAAAACTAAATGTTGTAGACATCAAGGTTTCTGTATCTTCTGGCCTCCTACTAAGGAGAAATGTTGATAATATAAAACATATAGAGGATATGCTAAAAACCGGAGACCAACTATACACATAATACAACTTAAAGCAGAAAAAGAAATATATGGCAATAAATATATGGCTGTTGTCTGGAAAAAAAATCTGCACAAGTTTCCTAAAGTGCGCTTCATTACTTTTTAACCCATTTTGTTTTCTCCAAAACACCTCTGGCTGTCAGTATGCGGTATTAACAGACTGTGGACCAAATTCAATTCACTCACTCTTAATGGTTGCTTCTAATTGCTCTTTTATTTAAAACTCTTAAAAGTGTGCACTCATTTTGCTCATTATTTCACAGTTCATTTTAACTAGATGTCTTTGCAGGCTTCAGCGTAAAAATGCTTCTGTCCAGCTCTGATCTACTCTACATATTATGCAAATAAACCAAAGGAATAGTTAAAAAGCCCAACCAAATTTGCCTAAATTATGGTATTTGGGAGAGCTGGAAGTAGAAAGTGGATGACAACTGAAACAGCATACATAACTAAATAATTCCATCAAACCACAGTCAAACTAAACTGTATTTGGAAAGTTTTCTTCTTTTGAAAATAAATTAAATTAAGTATATGAACTAAGTGAAATTTAATATTTTTTCTCCATCTGTTAAGAAAATCATGTTTTCTAAATGAAAAATCGAATCAAGCATCTAAATGTATCTTGGGGAAGAAAAATAAATCTAATGTTTGCCACAGTCTGAGTTCAACAGAAGGAAATCTATCAATAGGTAAGTGAACAGAATATTTCACACAACAGGTGTATTTATTTAAGTGCGCTTATTCTAATCATGTTTTTAAAGAGACAGTGTGAGATAGTTTCCCAAAATCCAGTGACGTTTTCTATCAAATTAGGTGTTTATGAACATGTATTTTTCAATCATGACAGGTCAAAAACTTCAACTTAAAAAAATTCACAGTCTAAAGATCTTCTATACGTTTATTGTGTTAGAGTATAAATAAATTCACATGAATCCTCAGGGAGCAGAAGAAACATGGTCAGTTAATAATGATATCCTGAAGAAAAAACATCAAGCAACCCTAGAAGAAAGCACATAGATTTATTCTACAGGATAGCTGTGAACTACAGGTTTTGTTCTGAATTTTATTTCAGGAAAGGCCACTACAAAGGGTATTCTGTGATGGTCTGCATCTTTAAAGCAATGACCAATCACTTAAAAAACCCCAAAACATTATCTCCTTCATTTACAATCCCAAAGAACCATACTTCGAGACTTTTGCAATGATTCTTTTAAAGCCAACTGTGATGCTAGAGAAAAAACTAAAATCGAACACAATTCACTGGACCTCAGAAAATTTACCCTGTTTAGCTCCTGTAAAAGAAATCAAATATAGTTTCTAACAGAACGTCAATCACTGAACAGTACCAAGCCTGTTTGAGAACAATGTTATTACCGTGAAATACAAAGCACAACTGATCAACAAGCAGCATTCACTGTCAAGTGCACAATGCAGAAACCCCACAAATTCTTATTAAGTTTTCAATCATTACTCTTCATTACTAATAACCACTGTAGCTACACTATTTCCTGACAGATGAATTCCTAAGTAGATAGGATCTCTTTAAATTCTATTTTCTAGTCAGCATACGGTTTCCATACTAAGCTACTTAAATTGCATGTGACCAGAACCATTTGCCAGTATGGTTTGGTGCATCCCATAAAGAAAAGGTACCTGAAAAATATGATTATTGTCTACAGTCTCACTGAACATACTGCACAAGACTACGCATCGTAGCCAAGAACTAACTGGCGCATCTTGGAAAAGGAATGCAAGACCTAGGGGTCATTAGTAAATTAAACATTTCTTTTTAAAATTTCTTGCCTGGAACAATCCCTAGGGATTAAAAGCAGCTGAAAACAGCTGAGCCAACCAAGCTTTTTGAGGGAGGGCTGAAGAGGGACTAGGGCAGAGAGCACCTACGCTGACTTTAGTATTATCTTAGAATTTCTTCTTGCTGGAGTGTTCACAAGTGATCAGATTGGCCAGCCTTTCAACCTGTTAAATGACAGAAGAACACAGGAAGAAAAGGGAGCTTTATCCTCTCAAGAAATCTTATGTGTTTTTAATATATGCCTGAACTTCATTACACATGGTAAAAGCAAGCACTGGCAAAAATCAAAAGTGGGTAGGAGGGTGTGTTGCTGAAGATTTTTAGTGTAGTCCTGTTTCCCAAACTTGTGATCATGAAAACAAACATACTGGGTTTTTTTTGGTTTTCTTTTTCCCTCCCAAATGGCTCTGAAGTTTTCTTTTGAAATGTGTTTCTTTACTATTAGCACAGCTATTCGATATCCATATATACTTTATGTAACAATTGAGATTTCAAGTTGAAATCATCTTACCCAGGGAAGCTATCAATTAATAACTACTGTGCAAAGACACAGCAAACTTCTTCTTGATTTGGATTACCTGTTAAAACGTTCTAGCAGCTAACTGAAGGAGATTTTCACAGTCAAAGGAAAAAGGAACATTGCATGGCTTTTCTCTCTGTCAGTGCCCCAGAATGAGGTTAAAACTTCAGGAAAGACAAGGAGATCCCAAGTTCTCATGTAAGAAATAGCTAAGATGGCATAGGAAAATGGTTAAATACATTATACTTTTAATACATTCACTTATTTATATTGAATATATTGATATTGAAACAAGTTAGTTTTACAGTAATATCAACACTTATGCCAATTTTAAAGGAAAATACACACATATGCTGCTACTGACTATGCAAACTTCTGTGACTGCAGAATCAAGCAAATAACTTGTCAGAGCTACACATTACAGTAAGAAATGTCATAGCCTGTCAACAAGGAACCTCTGTTAGCCTAATATTGTTCCCATATCCCAGAGAGAAAGAAGTTTCAGTGTATTTTAATCAAACATATAAAAAATAATCTTAGGTTTAAATAATATTAACGATCAAAACCATTCTTTTAAATATTAAAACTTTGAATTTCCATTTCTATATCTACAAGCACAAATAAGGAAGACATTTTAAAACAATACATTTATCTTAAGATCTGAATTGACTGAACGCAAATACTGCATTACATTGCAGGAGGTTGCGATAGACTTCATTTACGGAAACAAGCTTAATCATCTTATAAATATGACAACAGTTTCAAATTAAGTGCATTTAGTATTTAACAGGAAATTTTGGCAACAATGAAAGGGGATGCTATAGGCAACACACCACCCTACTGTTTATCAGAGCATTTCCATGGAGGATTAGTAAGAAAAGTCATTAAATCTTGCCCTTACAGTGATGAAATCCATTACTGATCTTAACTTGAACAACTCTGAAATTGCTGAAAAGTTACGTACAAAAGCCTAAAACGTCTTTTTGTAGTTCCTTCAACAAAAACATAAGCATCCTTGTCAGCTGTATTTGCAACCTGAGAGATCATTCTAGAAAAAGGTTTGCAAACCCATTTTGCCGGAGTCCCATCACTAACACAGCGCAGCTTCTGGAAGTAGAACAAACATTCATAAGGCAACTTCCCAGTGATAAACAGGATAAAACTAAGCATTGTTTCATATCAAGTTGACACTCATGACAGATAAAACAGAATATGTGATCAAGCCCATAGATTAGGGAAAAAAAGTCCATTTTATTTTTCACAGGATAGCAGAAGATTGTTACTTGTTACCTCAGTGCTGTAACTATCAGAGCTCGACAGACAAGCCAACAGATCTGAAATCCTTGGATCAGAGATTGATTTTCAAATAGCTGATAACAGAATGCAATCTATACCATATATTTTATACTTTCTGATTCATAATAAAACACACTAGAAAATTCCAGTAGGTTGTATACAACATACAGGAGTACACAGAACTACAAACAGAAAATAGAACTACAAATCAAAAGCTGTGCAAATACTATTGCTGGAGTGATACTTAAAAAAGTAACTATCATAGTAACAGAAATACACACCAAACTTCAAATGGCAACACTTTTCTATTGTTCACAATATATTTCTCTGTAAATAGGCCTCTCCAAAACCTAAATGTCCATCTAAATAATTCTTAATAGTCAATTCCACAGCTCAGGATTCATTAACACAGTAGGATCACTCTATACAAAACGCATTATTCTTTAATCTGTCAACTGTTAGGACCACATCTCATGAATTTTGTCTCCGACCTTTAAGCAGGACTACTGAATAAAATATCCCATGAAAGAAATACAAAAGGCTTCATTCCATTCTCTGAGAGATAATTAGCAAATATTTTTCAAAAGTAAAAAGAAAAAAGTAATTATAAAACAAATAGGGAACTTCAATATATGTTTGACATTTAATATAGCCTAATGTATTTGAATACATATCCTCATTTTATTTTTATAGTTTTTTTAATGGCATATCAAATATTAGATATGTTATTAGTAAAACAAAAATAAAATGAGGATTTGCACTGAAATAATTAAATGTCAAATAAATGATTACACATCAAATATTTGATGAATGTTCTCTAAAAATTAATTTCTAATAATTTAAAAACACTTGACAGATAATTAAGAGTATTAGCAAAATTGCTTTCAACTTTTAAAGGCCAGCAAAGAATACAATGCTTTTATTCTATTTTTCGATTCCTCCCGTGTGTTCCAGGGGCCTTCACTTATACCTGCTGTGTCTAGACTAGAAGATGCAGGATTTGGGCATTACTTATTCTTGTAAGTCATATACTGGATTTCAGATGTTTCTAAACATCTTCATCCGTTACAGTGAACACTGCATACAGAATACAAAATAAGGATTGTATTACATTATCAAGATTATTCTCTGCCAGGTATTGCTAAATTTCATGTCAAATGAAATGGCAAGACTGAACGGCCTGCAGTCTGATAATTTTGGGAACTGTGCCAGTAAACATCCCTTTATACAAGATAGCTCTTGTCAGACAAACATGATATTATCATTATGAAGCTTAAATTAATCACTCTGCATCACACAGCACTGATATAATACAGTTAGACTTCTGTCAGAAATTTCATTTATATAGTATGGCACTGGGAATTTAGTACTATATAAAATGAATTTCACTTATTAAGTAGATTAAAATTAGGCAATGATGATCAAAGAAATTAATTGTATATAGAAACTTTGACTTGACAGAATGTCTAATGAGGTTCTTCAGAGATCCAATTTGACCCACGGATATTTCACATCTGTACTGGTGATCAAAAATTTACAATGTCATCATCCTGATTAAAGGTACAGTTTGGAAATCAGAAGCACTCTGAAAGAGCAGTAAATGCTCGCAAGGACAGATCAGTCCCAGAGTGCCATTTGGCTCACCTACAGGCTGAGCTTTGAGATGCCTGGGAACAAAGAACCTAGGTTGGGGGTTCAGAATGGATTTTAAAAAGAACCCTGAAAAGCTCTTACAAGTCATGTGTTTCATCATACTAATACTCAATGTATTGCATAAAATGGATCTGATTTATAGTATGAGGCATAAGAACTGCTGTGCCATGCCACACTGAAAGTCTGTCTAGAGCAGTAGTCTCTCTGAACAGCAAATGCCTAAGGAAGACTATGTATCAATGCTCTTCCCAGTATATTCTCCTGGCCACTAGAAATTTGCCATTAAGAGACTTACTAGTAGCTTGGTCTATCTTTAACAACAATTCGCTATTATTTAAATGAGTTAGAACTTTCACAGTGAAAAAAATTAAATTTGTGAAGAGAACCAGCATGAGATCCTAGGTCTAGAGCGGTAAGCAGGCCAATTCAGACACGAAGAATGACACACATCAAGGCTATATACATGCTAGAAATCGTTGCTGGAGCTCAAACAGAAATTCAGGCCCTGCTGAATTCTCTATATCATACTATAAACAATTCACAACAGTTGGTCCTTCTGGCCCACAAAAACTCGGAATCCATTAGTATGCGTCTGCAGTTTCTATGTCTCTGACTCGTTCTGTTCAGAACCACACTTGGCTGCAATAACAATGTTTTTTCTCCCAACAGTTTTAATGGTAGAAAACTGAACAGTTATAATTCCTGGTGACAGACACTTACACCTATATATGTAGGCTCTGTCTGTACACCTCTGTGGTCCTGAAGTTCTTACCTTAGCCAGTAAATCTCTCCAGTATTAGAATTACCAGTGAGGGAGACTGTTTCCACACTTTTTGGGTTACCTGAATGTAGATGTGTATTGTACATGTTTCAGATAGTGCTATTCCAGCCTAGGTGTTTAACTACACGATGGGTTTATTGTAGGGGGAACAGAAAGTTAAGGGGGGGAAAAAAAAAAAATCTGTCTTTATATCCAGCTTGACTTCACTGTGCCTTGTGTCTTTATCTGTTACACTTAGAAATCTTTAGAAATTTTAGTGCAGAAAGCTCCTATGACAAAATGTACCGTTATAAAACCCTTTGGTAAGGTACACATACATTACTGCTGTTATTATAGGCACTTCTGTTAGAAATATTTACTGCTAAGAAAGAAAAAGAAAGTTTAGACTGAACAGTAATAATTTTAATAACATAACTCCACATGCTCTAATCACTGAAATCTTTGGTGTACTCCTAAGTCTTGACATGCCTTAACTGTTCAGCAAAATGTTGCTAGAGTATTACTCGTTTTATGACTATTGATGATTGTTTATGCAGAGATGTTGCCTTGGCAGAGTATATATCTTATTTGGTTAGTATCCTTGTTGTGATAACTGTATATAAATAAAAATACGCCTCAAAGATATATGCTGGGACATAATAATTTCAATACATGATATGTATTTGTATTTTAAACAGCAACAAGTTTCCGATGAACAGAGAACACGTATTAGATTTCCTTCGTATCTTGAAAACTCCTTTTGTAGGTAATATTTATCAGGTAACAGAGACAGAACCAATGAAATACCTAGTTTTAATGGTAAGTAAAATTAAAATAATCTAACCTTATTTGTTGAATGGATCCTGAAAGAGGACAAATGGAAGTATGCAGGGAAAAGTTACTGGTGATGTTTTGCCGCAGACTTCAGTATGACTAGGCCTTCACACTATTTTTATTATTCCCATTACTAATTTATTTACATATGTCAATGAAGAAGCCCTTAAGTACACCGGAGTATATGATTTGTATAATGATAATAACAACACCAATAACAACAATATTTTTCCCCAAGATCTAGGTCATATTTACATGCATAAAAAGTAAAATAATGTGAATTTGCATTAATGTAAAATGTGCATATGACATGTACTGATCACTGGAAGAATTTAATGAATTACTCTGTCTCCTGATAGTCATTGTAAGACTCGGGGCAGGCACAGGAACACTATGTGATCTCTGCTGGGGAACACAAGTCTCTCTCATTTATTGCTATGGTCTTCCCACCTCTTCCTTCTTATCAGTTCCTGGTTATAAATTTGTTCTACTATTAAAAGTCATACTTCTTGGTCTTGCTTTCCAAGACAATCATCACAAGCTTCATTTGCAACTGCGTTTGGCCTCATCTTTCACACTCTTCCTAGGTACTAATTCTTAATAACTTTTCAAATTCTATTGGGAAAGATTCCATGATTTCTCATATTATGCTTTCATGCTTCAAGTTCCTCTGTAAGATCTAAGAACGCTTGGAAGTGTGTATACCATCCCGGTTACAATGAACTTGTTTCTACAGCTTTTCCTGAAAAAAGATGATGCTTACAGTTTCATGATAAAAAAGAAAACAGTGGTTTCCCCACATAAGAGTTCAAATTCCCTTGTGAATTTGCTTAGACTAACAAGTACATTTCACATGAATGTATATAATGACAATATGTTATTCACATTTTGTATTAATAGTGTTTAAAGTTAAGTTTACAACTTAAATACTCATTTTCATTACACTTCTCTTTCCCAATTTCTTTCCCACTTTCTGCATCACGGTGCTAAGTCATCACTGCTTTCAGTGAAGGTGAAGTCCTCCCTATCTAAGCCACTTCTCCAGTGTAAACACAGAGAGATTTGTCTAATTCATGGAAGCTTCCCAGGGAATTCTACCATGCAATTTTCTGAATAAGCCAAAGACTGCTCTCCTAAAGACCGCAGTCCTAATTCTCACTGTTTACCATCACAGCCTTCCTCTGAATACTGAGCTTAATCACTGCAACCAAACTTGTCATTCATGGCAACAGTTGCCTTCATTTCTTCCCTGCTTGAGCAGCAAGCCAAGTAGGGGCCTGGTTGGATTCAAAAGCTGTCTCCAAATGCAGCCTATGAACCTCATGGGTTGCCTGAAAAATGCTACCATCCCAGAAGATGGTTGAAATCTCCCATGAAAACAAAGGCCTGCCAGCAGGAGACTGCTGCCAGTAGCTCCTACTAAGTCACATCCACCACCTCCCCATGGACAGGTGCTCCATAACAGACCCTCAACCACAACCTCCCCGACTGTCCCCTCCTGCTCCGATCTTGAACCAGACAGAAGTTGCACGCATCCGGTTTCACTGTGGAGCTCTGCACAGCCAAAGATCTAACTAACAGAGCGCATGATTCCCTCTCCTCCCCTTCCCCGTCTGTCCTTTCCAACATGGTACGTAAGATGCATTGCCTCAGAGATGTAATCTGCCTGCTATATCCACAAGCAGTAAGTATTATATCACATCAAAACACATTCATATCACACATTACTTTCTGAAGCAGTCAGAAATGCTATAAATACAGTTGACTCTTGGTTTTGATGTAGTGTAGCCTAGCACACCTTTTAAAATGCCTTTTACAGTACTTTGACTCTAGGACTTCATGTTCAAGCTGAAGAGCAGCCAGGAAAGAGGCCAGCCAAAACCAGGATACCCTAGCAGGGCAAATTCTGGCAACCAACAGTTCACTCCCTCACGAAGGAAAGCTACTGGGAACAGACTGCTGATTCAATGTGTTATTTTGGCAGCTAGCATACGATCTAAAGATGATAAGATAACTACTTTAAGGCACAAACAACGAGTTTATTAAAAAATACTCTGATTTTAAATGCGCTTTTCATAATAAAAAAATAAATCAAAAGAGAATCTCTCTTTACTAGTATCACAAATCGGATATTACTTTATTTAAAAGACACTGACATCTTAAGAAAAAAAAGCAGCTAACATTGGTGTGTGCTTCATATTATTCTGTGTTTAAAGACTTCTTGAAATAACGTCTACTCATTACATTTAAAAAAAAAACAAAACCAAAACAAAACCCCGAAAATACTGAAAAAAAGGATTCAGGCATTTCCAATGGAGAATAATCATACCTTTCATACAATGACTATACTTCTTGCAGCAACAGTTTTTAAATGTTTCAGAGAATTTCCAGCGAAATTTATTGAGCATCAAAATAACCAGTTCATTTAGTGGAATTTTGCTGGGAATCTTTCAATTATTTTAATAATTATTATTTATTAGTTTATCTTCCTAAGATTCTGAGGTAGTATAACGAGAACTATAGTACCCGGCTGTATTATAGTATGTGAAATGGTTCTTCATGATACCATTCATGCTTCTTCAATTACATTTTATGACATGCAAGTCCCTAAACCTTCTGGGTAAAAGTATTTTTACTATTGTAATAACACAGAAAGCAGTCAAAAGGATCAAAGATTCCCATAAAATGTAAGAAAAGAATTAATTTGCTTTTAATAACAATGAAGGACAGTTTGTTTTATTACAGAAAACTTAGAATCATACAATCATTTATGTTGGAAAGGACCTTTAAGACCATTGAGTCCAACCGTTAACCTAGCACTGCCAAGTCCACCGCTAAACCATGTCCCTAAGCACCACATCTACACGGCTTTTAAACACCTCCAGGGATGGGGACTCAATCACTTCCCCGGGCAGCCTCTTCCAGTGCCTGACGACTCCTTTGGTGGAGAAATTATTCCTAATATCCAATCTAAACCTCCCCCGGTCCAACTTGAGGCCATTTCCTCTTGTCCTATAGCTTGTTACTGGGGAGAAGAGGCCAACCCCCACCTGGTTACACCCTCCTTTCAGGTCGTTGTAGAGAGCGATCAGGTCTCCCCTCAGCCTCCTCTTCTCCAGACCAAACCCCCCCAGTTCCGTCAGCCGCTC
>NW_009636423.1:87981-91116 GCF_000690535.1 Cariama cristata | reverse complement strand
GGCCTCTAGCCAGGGTCAACCCACCACAACACACAGATCAATATGCTGTTGTATCTTTTTGTAACAGATGTCCTGGAGCTGCAGGTTTGGATCCTTGGATAAAGGACTGACTCATGTGCTTGCCCTGCCCAGTTTGTAAGCCAGCATGTTGATAGTCCACCAGTAGCAGATAGAAAAGTTTGATAAGACAAGATTTAATGTTATGCAGTTAAAAAAAAAAAAAAAACACAAAACTGAGGGCGAACTTTGGCTTCTGTACAAGAAAACTATTTTATGGAACTGGTGGACAAAGGGCTTGAACTGAAAATCTACTTTTAAACCTAAATTCACAGCAGTTATTTCAGCTGATCTTGATATATTGAGAGAGATATTTTTTTATATTTTGTTTGATTATTTAACTAGAATATTCTCTTCTTCTCCATAGTGTTTTGTAGCTGGTGCTTTTTATGCAAAATTCTTAAAAATAACAGTACCCTTTTTGATCACACAGTGTAAATGCATGACTGACAGTCCCCCTGGAAAGACAGGACTTCACAAGAGATAAAAGGAAATACAATATAAATAAAATACATAAGTCAAGAATGCATTTTCATCTCATTACAGCTAGGATAATCTTGGATGTGCAGAGCAAGAACTTTACATCCTTTATTTGTGCAACAGTCCAAGTTCACACTTGCTAGTGATGAGGTCTAGGAAGAAAAGTGAAACCCAACACCAAAACTCACTTTTAGTCCTCTGTGCCCTTGCTAGCATCTTGGGGCAAAATGATGGTTATAATGCTGAGATACCTCTGGGGAAAAGAAATTGTTGTCTCAACCTGAAGGAAAACCCATGTAGGCATTTTCTCTGCACCTGGGCTCTTGGAAATGTCACTTATAATTTCCAAAGGGAACAACTTTGCTGTTTGGATTGAGTGTTTGTTGGCATGTGTGGCAGGCATCGGATCAGGGTTGCATACTCAGAGACAACGTAATTTTCTTGATACCAAAAAAATGGAGCAGAGGTATCTGGAGAGAAAAAATGTTAGTGTGCCTAATGCCAGACATGCACAATGAGACAGTGCTGTGCTCCTTCCTTTTTTTTTTTTTCTCTCTTTTTCTCAGTTTTGTCACAATACTGACTGGCACAATGCATGAAAAGAATTAAAAAAAACCCCAACTCTCTGACAATAACCTCAAAACAACCCTCAAACCTGGAGTGGACGAGTGTCAGTGGGAAAAATTGCCCCATTCACATAGTTTAACCAAATCATTTTAACATTGTCTGTGTACACTGCCACTCTATTCCCATATACCTCGCAATTTCTTAAACTAATTATATCAGCCCTGTAAACAGACAACACACAATCATGGCCTTAAGGGCACTGTGGGCCAAATAATTTCATTGTGTTGTGGTAAAAGTGGTTTTAACCAACATTGCTGGAAACTTAACTGCCTTTTTCTGCACGTCTTATTTTCCAGACCCATGCTGCAGCTGACACCTGCCTTGTTTCAAGACTTTAGATAAGGCAGGTGACTTACCTTTACCTGGTGGTTGGTCCAGTGCCTCCTGCCCCTGCCCTGTCTGTACTTGAGACGTAAATACCAGCATTTCCATACTGAGTTGTTCCTGTATTATATAGTGTGACAAGGTCTTTAAGGAATCACATATTGCACCTTCCAAATCAAAAACTGTGGTACTGATGGCATCAAACATTTTTTGTTCCAATTAAAATTCTAATTTTATGGTTTGCACACCTCCTAGAACAACAACCCCACTTCATGTCTTTTGTCTATAAATTTTATTAAGTCTTAGAGCTAGGCCTGAAGATTCCCCGTCTGGGTTTCTACACTGAGGTCTTCTGAAACACTGCGAGTACTTCACAGCTCTCTTGCTTTTCATAAAATCCCCTAGCCCTTCATTATTCCTCAAAATGACCTATTTTGTCATCTTGACATTATGGTACAACACCCTTCCTTACTGTGTTAAGCCTCATTTGAATAATATATTCACTCTGAAGACCCATGTATAACTCACCTCTTTCTCTTCCCCACAATGGTGATGGCCAGGTTTTTTTTACATAGGTCTTGTTAATCACTATTTCAGGATCACAATATACCTTAAATTAGACCTAGGCTTTGTTGCATTGTCCCAATCAACTTCCTAAGTCTGATCGAAACCACTGTTATTAAACTATTTTTCCCTAAAAGTGTTTCCTTTTGTCACTATTGATTGCTTCTCCCACATTGCCAAATTATTCCGGATATAGTCTTTGTTTAATTCTGTGGTGTTGGTAGCTCTCGCCCTTAGGGCAATTTTACCTCCCTTGCATGATTCCCACACCAAATCTATATCTTCTGGAAAGTGATCTCATTTTAACGGTTCCAGTTTTACTACTGGAGATGGTGCTGGTTTCTTTGGCTTCAAACTCAGTCATCCAAAGATGGCTGTATTGCTCCATTCAGTTGTGTAGGGCTGCTAAACCATGTGTATCCCCCAGGGGAAGCTCAAAATGATGCTCTTGGCTTCTCCATCGTATTGATAAACATGCAAACAAAACCATGCCTTCCTCTTCTCTCCTTGCAAGGGTCACTAAAAGATCTATTAGCATGGGGGTTGTATGAAGCCTTTCAGACACCCCTTAATAGGAACTTTACAGTTCCTGGGGTACCATTTGTGCCTGGGTAAGTGCCATACTGCACTCTTCATCATCATCTTGGTTTCATTTCCAGATATGTCCACCCCACATTTCTGGATCCCAGTCCTCATAGCAGAACCTGCCACTCAGGGTTCCCAGATCTGCTCCCGTGTACCTGTTTCCCCTTTTTTCTCCTGCACTGGCCTCTCAGTCTGCCAGGCTTTCCCGGTCTCAGTGCACTCAGCAACTGCCTGTAAACACGTCTGCCTTTATAACAAGCCACATGTCCCTTCAGCTGCCAAATTTCATCCTCCCCTTTTATAATTGCCTCACTCCCCCCTGAGAGTGCAGTCACTAATTACCACACAAATAGCTACACTGAGCACAAACAGCGACTTTTCTGATACTGTTCTTCACTTTAGCTAATTCAGAATACAATTTACCCCCCATCATACCGTACCAGTCCTATCTGGTCCTCGTCCCAAGGACTAGGATTATGATTTTCACAGCTGCTTTAG
>NW_009636423.1:23192-87939 GCF_000690535.1 Cariama cristata | reverse complement strand
CAGGGTTGACCCCTTATTCACTCCTCCCTTGCCCTTCTACTCTGTGCCATTCTCCTAGCACACCAGAAACACCAGTAATACAGGTATGCACATCTGGTTTTTTTCCAAATTACTGACCCAATGTCCGTTTAAGGCTGGGCCAGTACTTAAAGAGGATGGCAGAAGCTCTCTATTAACCCTTTCTTTTCCCAGAAGGGGAAGGAGAGGAGAAAAGGGAGAGAGACTTTACGGGTTGGAAAGTTAAAACAAACTTTAATAAAACAATAACAATGAAAAAGAGTATAAATAATATTAAAACTAATACTACTAATGACAGAAATAGAAATACACAAAACAAATATTGATCTTCCAGATGATGACTGTGGAACCACGTCGCACAGCTTGCAGTGCTCATGTAGCAGGGCAGGCAACTGGATGTCCTGGACTGGACTCCACAGCAGACAGGAGCCAGATTCAGAGATGCACGGATTGGTGTCAGAGGCAGGAGAGCGGGCAGAGTCCCACCAGGATGCCAGCCATGAAGGAAAGAGGACTGAGGTCCATGATCCCTGAGCTTTATACAGATTATTCACCTGGGTGGGATGAAATACTGCTTTGGTCAGTCCTGGGTCACCTGTTCCCTCTGCAGCTTCCTGCGGGTGCGACCTCTTTTCTGCTTCCCCCCACATGGAGCCCAAGAGAGGCCACAGGGAACAAGCACACAGACATGGGCCTTTCTGCATAACAATCCTGCTTCTACTCCAGCAACAACTACAGACATCAAGTGCCACCAACTCTGAAAGTAGGCACTGCCTGAAAAACCTGTAGTCAGCTTCAGAAAGTGCAGTTACTTAAGAAAACTTAACTCAGGAAAAATCTACTGAAAAGATAAATAATCCTGTTTTAGCCAAACCAGGACACCGAGAAGCCAGCAGGTGCTTAAGTTCACTACCCAAACTTTTATTGATTTGAATCTGTTCAATAGGTTGCCTACATTCTTCAGCAAACTTTTGTCACAGAAAAAAATCTGCTCAGTTGACATATTTTAACCAAATCAGGATTGAAGTAGTTTATTAACTGCATATAATTAACTGGCAATCAGTGAACTACAATTTATGAAATGTTAAGAAACACCTACAACTTTTGAAATACCTTTCTAGGACCAATCATAGAAAGCTCTAATCTCACACGCGCACATGTGCTTACACTGTTGTGGGCACGCACCCCGTCTGCACACACCTGCACCCACTGCAGCTGTGAGTGGCAGGCCCCCATCCTCTGTTTGGGCAGGGCAGGTTGCCCCATGTCTATGTCTCCTCTCTCGCCCATGGCTGATGTGGGCTCTCCAACCCCGGGTGTGCCCCTGCGGCCTCCACAAGCTGCCAACAAACGCAGGGGCTGGGGAGAAAGTCCCCATGGTCCCAGGCACCCTGGGGTGGGAGGTCCCATGTGCTGCCCCACTCTGCCAGACCCATGCTGGACATGATGCCCACGGGGAGACTCCTCCATCATGGGGCTGCTGCCTCACCAGGGTTTCTCCTGCTCCACCACTACTTTTCATGGCGGTCTTGTATTTCTGTTTAGGCTAACTCCACCTTTGTTTCAGAAGTCTCTTCTAAAGTCCTGCAACCACCTCTGTGATAATATTAGCCCCAAATAGTTGCAAATGTGTATGCATGTTGCAACAATCCCAAGTCTTTCGTCTACCATACATCTGACCTGTCTCTCTCACACAGGTGTAAAACTGAATTTGCTCCTCTGATGCCAAGAAGCATTAATTATTGGAGCTCATTAGGTCTCTGAGGAAATTATTTCCATTCTATATTTCAAAATAATTTTCCATATCATTACCAAGAACTTGTCTCTGACATTTAGCAGATGTAATTCCTGATAGTCCCTGCAAGAGCCACTGGTTAAAGCAGTTTTTTTTCTTTTATTTTGATGGCAAGGGATCCACTGTCTTAACAGTGTAGAAAAATTGGGCCAAAAATTGAATATCCCCCTTGACTGCAATTCCTAATAAAATATAAACCCCAAAATCGTAGACAATTTGGCTGGAGAAAAAAACAGGAACAACGGAAGTTGCCAGCTGTCATTCTGACAAGCGACAATTTCTTCATGCCTGGACATTGGCTTATTTCTCTTGGTCACAGCAATCATTTTTGTTTTCTCCAATTACTGATGTCTGTTTATGCTGCTGAAGCATCTGTTTGATTATTGCATTTAGGAATCTAACTTGAAATATTAGCTCTGGCAGACTCAATACTTACTCATACATTTTGTTGGCTAAACCTTCAAAGTCAGAGTAAAATTCACTTTGAAAGATGTAGAGAATGGTATTTTCCTAATTATTTTACTTTTAGGAAAATTGCCTGCTTGTTCTTCTGCTAGCAAACTGAGGTACCTGGGTATAACACGAGTGTTATCTCTCTCTCTCTCAGATTTTGATTTGGTATGATATTATTATTGTAAGTAGGGAGAAATGCAGGATAGACACTTTCTTGTTTGGATAGTTTCATTAAACTGTCAGGCAAAATTTTGGAAAAAGCCCTAATTCCCCTGTTGAAGGTGATAATAATGGTTCTGATGTCATTAAAAGGTGCTGCCAATTGGACTCTAACAATTCAAAGGCATTTATTTAATGGTTTTTACTCCTTACAAGATACACTAATCCAGAATATTATGATTATGGAAAGATGTTGCCTCTTAATAGACGTTTGATGTCCTACCCTTTTTAGTCTCTCTTTTTAAGGCAGTTGCTCCATTCTCTTGATCATTTTGTTGTCCTTTCTGCACCTTCTCTTTCTCTCTCATGTCCTTCTTAGCCTGCCGTACTGGAGAAAAGGTGCCTTGAGGTTTTACCCAATGGTAAAATGATTGCCCCTGTTTTTTCCTTATACTGTCCTGAAGATGTCCCGATTTTTTGGGGCCTTTTAGGCTGCCGTTGCACAGTATGCTGAGGCAGCTCCAACAGCCTGAGTTGTAACCACGAGTACTGAGTTCAGCCCCAGGTATGCAGAGTTTGGATTAATTTCCCTTTGCCTTACATTTGGCCACACTGAAGCTCATCTGACACTTTTTTACTGATGGTATGAAGTTTTACTGAAGAGGGATTTTTTTGAAGTCCTTTTGAAGGAATTTGATTGCTTGAGAGATCTCAATATTATCTCAGATTTTGAGATTTCATTCCTGGTTTATTTTCCAAGTCACTGATGGTGTTATTCAATAAAGCCACTTCCAGCACTGATCCTTGGGGGGACACCATTGCTGATCCTTCATCATCGTGAAAGATGATCTTTAAGACCTACCTTTTGCTTCTTACGTGTTAGTAAACTTCAGTCAATGAAACAATTTTTCTTCTAATCCCGTGGTAATTTTTTTTCTTCAATAACCCTTAACAAAAAATGCATTCAAAGGTTTTTTGAGAAGACAAATATATTAACTCCACCAGATCCCCTTTTGCCTCTGTGTTCATTGACACCTATCAGGATGCTGCCTGTGTGCGAGGCCTGCTAAACTGCTGGGGAGGAGGAGGAGGAGGAGGAAGGAAGCACCCAGGGCCCCGACAGCATCTTCCTGGGACTTCTGTGGGTCAGCAAGGCAGCATTTCTCTCTACAGAAGCCTTGCTGACTCTTTCCTGACATACCATGCTTACCTATGATCTCAGCTCTTGGAGATAAACTCCATCTTACTACCAGGGGTGGAAATCAGGCTCACATGTAATGCCCAGCTTCTGAATATCATGTTTAATATTTGAGTTTCAAAATGCTTACAAAATAAACTGCCGTTTTGAATTCAGCCTGCTCTAATGTGCCTTTATCTGTATGACAAGCAAGACAAATTTTCCCTAAACAGAGGAAAAAAGGAATCCCCTTGGGCACCTTGCAGAGATGGTATGACATGTCCAGAAGACAGTTTCTCAAGCTGTACTTGAAGTTTGGTCTTTTTTTTTTTATCCTGCTCTTTGCTAATGCCAACCCTTTTGATTTGCAGTTACTGGAATTACATTTCTTTTATCTGATTATTTTAGGATTATCTTTCTTAGGCTTCTATATGGTTTAGATATTGTGGCCAGAAATGGTTTTCGGTCACACTCAATGTGAAGCCACTCCTTCCTGAGTTTTATCGTAAACCTCAATTTATAGCTGGGGTTTAAACTCATGATGAGGTGAAATAACAAAGAGCCTGTTGTATCTGAGCTGCAAAAAAAAGCCCATAATGCAAAACACTGGGTAAAGAATCCAGATTTGTTTTTTTTCTCATGCTGATGCTTTGAGAAGAAGAAGCCAGTCTACAAATTCTGAACATGGACACTCCTGATGTTTGACTTGTTACCTCCATCTCTGAAAGGTCTGCTGTGCATCTTGCCCATCAAGTGCTCCCAGCACCACGAAAGCATCATGCTTACAGCTCTGTCATGTATTGTTGCATGTTATAAAACCTTTCTGGGTTAAGGCTGACTACCCTGAACTTAGAAGCCAGTTTTCCATCCTTCCCCAAATATATTTCTGACTTTATCACAAAACCAAGAAGTGAGGCTGGAGGCTCAGATATAAAGCAAACCTATTAGAAATTTGACAGAATCAGCTGAAAGCAGTGAAAATTCCTGGCAGTTTGGTGTCTAAGCAGGTCACACTTGCTGGCCTGGATTCCTGAGTTTCCAACTTTCAGATGGTTCCTGCGACTCTCTGAGCTCTGCCACTTCTCCTTACCTCACTGGGTTGTGTGGATTTCTTTAATAACATCATACCAAGGCATATATTTGGGGAGAAAAATCCCATTTGTCTCTCCTTTTCCTTTATTGGTAAGATCTTTGTAAAAGTTCAAGTGGCAGACACATGAAGGATAACTGCCATTTGTTCCCTTGCGAGTCTTCTGTCATGCTTTCAATCATAAAGCCCAGTGCCCAGTGTCAGCTTCTGGTTTATAATTGTGCATCCTTGCACACTGAACACAAGGTTCCTTACTCGTAACTGTTCCATCAGATCACAGTCCATTTTGTGTGTTTGCATTAACATTTTTTGTTTCTGTTTTCCCACACTGAGGGATTTAGTTTCTGATATATTTAGAACATACCAGGGTGTGTTTGCTTGCATGAAAGAATGAGCTGATTTTGTAATCAGTAATTTTACTTTACAGCTTTTCCTCCTAAAGGCAGCCACTTTTGGACAATTGAAGTCTACAGAAAACCCCTGTCTTGCCACTTTCTTCCTATTTTTATTTCCAACTTTCTTGACACGTTCACAAAATCTTTCACTCTCAAGCTCATTTATAGTTCATTTGCAGCTCCAAAATTCTGTTGTAGGCTTTTATACATCATAAAGAAAACTTCATTGTAAAAATACCTGAGGCAACTAAAGGTAATGTAGTGATACATCCTAGTAATCCACACATTCATTCTTCTTCTGCAATAAAGCTGATGGGCAGGGGTTCCATTTCTTTACGGGATCCCAGGGATGGAGTATGAGAAGATACAAAACTCCAAACAGAATGGAGCAAAGTCTGTGTTTCAGGGAAAAAAAAAACCACTCTCATTTAGCATCAAATACCACAGACAGCCACAGGCACAAATGTACACGCCATAGAAATGCATGGCTATTTTGTTCCTTATTCTTCCTAGACTGAAAAGAAAATACTATTATCCATCCCTAGTTCAATGCCTGTTTTATTGATTGTATTGTTCTGGGCAGGCAATTTATAGATTCTACACAGCAAAGGCAAAGTATTACCCTTAGGAAAGTCTTCTCCTGAACGAAAAAAATCTATTACTCTGACTTTTGAGCACACTGAGTGAGCCAAAATAAGCAATGACAAAAGACTGTAGTGACAGATAATCTCATGAAAAAATTGGAAAATAACTTAATTTTTTTTCTAGAGGGAGCTATATCATGGTTTGCCTAGTGCTGCTTTAACTAGAAACAGTGTAATTATGAGTGAAATATATGCAAAGATTGTACAGTAGAGGGATGTTTAACTTGTTGTAACTTGTAACTTGCGAACTTGCATATGAAGTGGGTTGTTCTGTGACCCTGAGCAACTCCACATATTTCCCAGGCTAGATTATATTTCCATATAGTTGAAATAAAAATGAATGTAGTGAATCACTTTAATTTAACTGCTATTCTCCTTTCACTTAGAATTTGATGTATCATTTTACCTTTGGAAATCTGGCAGCCAGGCATAAGTGTCTCTAAAAATGTCCAGAGAAAAAAAGAAGAAAGGACGGACCTGCTCAAATAAGCATTTGTCTCATAAGAATGCTTTGTCAGCCTTGGAGGGAAAAAACCCCACCTTGCTCTCATACTTTAAACCAGCTCCCAGGCAGTATTGCTATTACCTTGATTGGAATACATGTAACCTGCTGACATTAGCCCCATTTACAGGATCATGTTTTCATGTGGATGACCTATACCCGAACAATTTATTCAGAAAAGCAGATGAAAAAAAAAAAACCAAACCAAAACAAAACAAATGAAGACTTTTCTTCGAGTCTGATACAACTTCTTTTCTGCCTTACCAAGAGATGCTAGCACACATTTTGTGGAAGTTTTTTTTCAGTAGCCATATGGTGGACATGCAGGTGATGAACAGCGAGTTTTTTCTTGAAGGTATACCAGGAACAACAGGAATAATTTGTGAAGGGGGCAAGGGGCAGGCTAGGCATCAAAACTGACCATGGAGGATAATTCTGCCGAGCAGCTGATTACAGTGTATGAGCAAGCCCTGAAATTACGATGCACTGTTAGACTCACCTGCAGCTCTTGGAAATCAGTGTGGATCTTTCCATCAACTAAGCACAAACTGGATCACATCCCGTGTGCTTTTTCCATTCCATACATCTGCTGAGGTTTTGCATGTGTACCATCTAAGATATTTTTAAACACAGGTGTACAAATTGCACATGGATTGTTTAACAGATGTAGTCTGGCTAGTTTTTACAGTGACAGCTCTCAAGGCCATGAGAGACCATTCATGGCTTCAGTGGAATAGAAGCCAAGAGCTCTTAACTACAAGCCCTGGAGAAGGTTACATGGGGTGTTTGGTTAACACTGGCTAGAAATGGGACCTAGGTTGTGCTCTGCAACTCTTCCCTGTCTTCTTTCTTGGAAGGCTTCTGCTTCTGTCTTCCTGCTCCTGTCAGTCAGTGAGAGCTGAAGTAAGGGGGCATTCGTTGGTTACAGACCTCCATCGTCATTCAGACTCCCCAACCAAAACCATCAGCTTCTCCTTGACCCATTTTTTTCCCAAAAGATGAAATACAAAAATATCCTCCTCTTGCTTTATATCCTATGCCATTTTACTACTGTTAAACTATTCTATGATTCTTTTTCATCAAACTTTTCAGAGATAGAATTCAGATGGGGTGAAAAACAGATGTTTTTCAATACCTCTGGAATATGAAGTATGTGGAGAGTAATAAAATACTAGCTACATTTTTTATTGATAGTTTTTGCTATAACAAAGCAAGAATTTGGATCTAAGTTTTTCTTTTTCTTCAGGAGCTAATGGGTTGACTTGTCTCTTAGAACAAATATTCACCTCAGGATAGGGTCTAATCAGTAACTGCATCATGCAGCTGTCCAGCTGTTAGATATGTGATGGTTATCCAGAAAATTTCCGATTATTTGATCTGGTTCTTTCTTAGTGTTTTAAAGAAAGATTCAAAAATCAGTCTCTATGCATCTCCCATGTATCAGACACATTTCTGACTATAGGTAAGCATGTTTCTAGAAGCAGAAATACCTAAAAGCTTTTATCTCATTTAAAACCACTGAAGGTGGTTTATCTGAAATTGCACAAACCTGGATAATCTTCCTAGCTTTAAAAATGTTCCAGCTGAGATCCTTCTTATGTCTTTAACGGATGTCAGTAGTCTTCAATAGCTGATGACTTAGTCCTCAAGTAACACAGAAAAAGGATCAAGTAGCTCTGTAGTGCTGCTGAAACTGTGTAGCATGGTGGAAATAATCTTAAGCCATGACCCTTAGTTAAGGGATGGAGGAGCTACCATCAGCTCTGCTATGCTGCCTTGCATTTACATATGCAGGAGGAGAAAAGAAACAAAAGTCTCCTAGGGTGTGGAAATTTCTGAACACCTATCAGGCACTTTTCTGTCTTCAAGATCGCTGCCTTTACAGGCCGTTTTCAGTCCTTTTTGAACTGTTTCTTCCAAATGGACTTGCATGTTTTTCCACACAGTCATCTGTTGCAGTAAGACCACTTGCGGGACAAATACCATTTATCCTGAAAAAGGCTAGCAGAAATTGGTCAGTGAGGTGCATTACACCTTCTGTGTAAACCCTTGCAGTGTCCTCTGTGAACACTTTGAGCTGTGCTCCTTCAGTAGTCTGCTCCATAGATTCAAGCATCGTTGTGGTTTCCTGCATGGGTCTGTACAATACCAACTTTGGAGAAGTATACGAAATTAATCTGGTACAAATTAATACATTATTTACTGTATTTGTGTCTTTGTTGCTCACCACTGTTGTATCTAAACACTTCAATGGATCTATCCTCACAAACTCATGGTTATTTCTAGTGAACCACTAGAAAAATTAATGTACTGCAAAATTAAAGGGCCACATCCTGCCAAACCCAAATGGAAAGCACATTGCAGGAGAAAAGGCCATAGAAGACCTGCAACCCCTTTCCTTGAGAAGCCTACATAAGGCCAGGCAGGATTTCAGCCCCTAAACACGTTGCCGGTTTTCCCTTTACTCTTCCCCGCCAGCAGGCTTTCAATGAAGCCAGGCGGGTAGGGGGGCTCTGGCTCTGCCTTTCCTCTCTCACTGGGACTTGCAGGTGGCCAGACATGAAAACCGTCTGTGAGGCTCTCCAGATCAAGACAACTCTGTGTGAGCCAAAACTTAGGGTGGGGGGAAGGAAAAAAAAAAAAAAGTGTTCAAATATTCCAAAAGGCTATGAAGAGCTGCTTGTCAATGGAGCTCAACTCCTCAGGCCAGGGTATCAGGCATTCAAAGTGCCACAGCTAGGTGCAGGCAAAAATAAAGGAAAGGAAGTGATGGCCCTTGGAGCTCAGTGGACTGAAGCACCTTGCAAAGAAGCCTAGTCCTGATTGACCAGGAGCATAGATATGTAATATATCATTTTGTGAAGGCTGTAATAAAGACACACTAACTTCCATTAAAACAAGAAGTTCAGCTTGTAAGCAAGGCAGCACAGGAACAGCACTGCTCAGTTTGTCTGGGCTCTCATCTCCGTGCCCAGTGCAGGGTCAGGGACATAGCACCGCAATTACAGGTTGGTGTTTCAAAACTACTCCAGGACTGGAAAGAGCAGAAGCAGTTCTGGAAAGCAAATATTCCTCTTCATAACAATAAAAATGTAATAACTTTGCATGTCCAGCCAAGCCCTCACAAAGAAAACCTGGCAGGGGACTCCATAGGATATTGTACAATAAAAATCACTTTTCTGTATGACTTCCGCCCATCTGTTTGCGTGGCATTTCCTACCACTTCCAAATGCACCGAGGGAACAATCTTCCCATGCTCTTTCGCAACTCTTTCTGAAGTAGGTCTAGCTCAAACAAACTAGTTCATAACAACTTCTCAAAATAAATTATAGTGCGAAAGAGCATCTCTTGGAAAAATCATTTCAGTTCATCTGAATTAACAAAAAGACTATGGGACCTCACTTCCTGTAAAGAACCTCACTATCACAAATGATTCTCTCTGATGACCAAAAAGAAGAAAAAATCGTAAACAATCAAGACTACCCTCTGCTTCTGCTGCGAGACTCCTGTTAGCTTTTTAGTGAAACAGCAGCTGAAGCATCTGGATTTGTTTTTTATTTCTTCCTTTTCACTGATCTTTTCTGATTTTCCCTTGACATCATATTCTTCTGTAAATGCTTCTCCACATCATGTTTCTTAGAATTTCTCTGCCCAAATGCCCAGATAGATGTGCTTCTCTTTCTCCAAACCTCTGGGAAGGAAGATGCACAACATCCTGAGGTAGCCTCTTACACCTGCTTAAAGAATCTCTGCATTCCCCCCCTCCATATACTCAATCTAAATTGCTCTAGTGAAAAATTAAAATTATTTCTCCTTACATTTCTCCTAGTTCTCTTTAAGGAAAGATGATGCTAGTTTCTTATTAAATTTTGCCATATGGCTACTAAATTTACTAGTCATTTGACTTTTGATTCTTTTTTGGTTCTGAGGATCTCATGTGTGACACACACAAAGCTACATAGATGTGAATTAACCAACAGAGAGAGTGATCTGATTTTGGGGAAGTCCCACATTGGGCTTATGTAGTAATTAGAAGTGACTATTCACTACTTGAAAAGCATACAAGATTGTTATTGTAACATTTGACAAGTAAAATTTGACAAGTTGGCTGAATAATAAAAGAAATGTTAACTAGCACATCTGAGGAGCAACAGAATTTGTTCTCCAAATGCATTATTCAAGAAGTAATTTTTCAGCCAGTGTTAGAGGCGATATTTGGCAAAGTACAGGACAAAATGTTGTTCACTGTTGAGGCACAGTTTGGTATTTTTGCTATTTTGTAAATTTGTCATTCTGCTACATATTTGAAAAGTCCCATGAAGACAGCCTTAGGCTGTCAAACTTTGTTCTTTTAGAGCTGTTCATTTTTCATCCAGTCTGAAGAAGGTCTTATAATACAAAAAAATGCCAAGAATATTACAGTTCCAAAAAGGTTATTTGCACACCAGCTGCAAAAATACTGTGTATTTTTTTTGTTTCTGAAAACACTTTCAATGTCAGGTAAGAAAAAAAAAACCTGAGCATTTTGTGTTCAACCTAGTGTAAAATGTCAGAGCAAAAGTCAAAAAGTGCAAGGTGCTCCTCTAACACATTCTGACATTAACAATTTTTGATTTTATGAATATGTGCCCTATAGCTTATAGATTTTTTTTCCCATTTCTTTGTTTTCTTGTCCTTATTTTTTTTCTTATATTTAGCACTTATCCATGTGAAGAGGATTGCATTTCTAGTCAATCTTATGAGCTGTTTTCATCATTGAACCTGATTCTTGGAAGTTAAAGATTGGCATTCTTCTAGTGGTTGCTGAAAGAGCACTGTGTCAGGCCCCTTGAAAATCTGAGATTGAACATCTGCTCTAAATGCACATTCCTGATTTAGTTGCTGACAGAGCCAGCTTCAGGCTTTTCAGCAGACAGTGACATTTTACTGCCCAAGGACCTGACAGCCACAGGTGTAAGACATGCTGGCAGTATGAAGGGGTAGAGCTGAGATGGAAGAGCAGTGGACAGAGTCTTGTCACTGTCCACATTCGTGGGCACAGGAAAATTGAGGGACAAGGGACACTAGACAGGATGACCCTCCCCTAGCAGGTGCCACTCACCCTCCTATACCCTTTTGGAAGCACTAGGCATAGCCACGCTGAGCGTCCTAGGCTTCAATCAGTTTAGGTAGTGAGATAACAGATGATTTTCTTCCTGTAGTTATATATTCCCCATATCAAGAAGTAGTGCTGTTCAGTGCTGAGACCGAAATACCTGATTTGGAAGAAATGCTTTCTTTTTGTGATCCTTCTCTGCCTTTAATAGTTACTAACCATGTAATATGGATGGTTTTGATCTTCATCCCTGAATCTATAAGCATCTTCTACATACTATCTTATTTCTGGCAGTCTTTGTTCCTTGATATATCATCAACTTTCTTGAGTATCGCTGCAGTACCAAGTCTTAGCTTCTACTAGGAAACCTAAGAGAATGCCCTTTGAAAACATAATCAAAGTGCTTAAATGTATACAAGTGACTGAAGAAGACACAAACAACGAAAATAAGTGCTCAGCACATAACATCCTTCATCTTCTCTCTGACAAATTATTTAACAGGGTTGTCTGAGTATTCATCAGCTTGACTTAACTCTGCCATTTCCCTCTCCCAAGCTTCATATCCTTCTTATTAATGCAATAGCTGATACTAGACAGAAGATTTCCCTGCAAGGTCTGAGGTGTTTCACAAGGCAGAGATATGACTTGGGGATATCAGGTTGCTATATGAAGCATCCTTTAGATGACAGGGATATGGAGGGATTGCTCTGTGCATCAGTGTTCCCAGTTGGAATGATCCTGAAACAGCAATCCTGATCTACCTCTTCATTTTGCTGCATTACCACTTTGCTAAATGCAAATTGAGAGGTTTTAAGAGATGTGGCATATTCTGGTCAGTACAACATATTTTACTTTAAACTAGCCCTTATTGTTCTTCTAACATTGGCCAAAAGCTTGAGGCTGAAATACAACACAGCCAAACAAAAACTGTTCCATGGTTTTAATATACACAACCGTTTCTTAGCCAGAATATAATCAATAGTAACATACCACAGATGCAGAAATTCCACAGATTTTTAATATTAAGAGGATACTTTTATATTATAGTCTGTATTACGTGTAATAATTTTGTCAGCAACTGCCAGAATTGTTACTGCTTGGTTTGATCATATGATAAACTGCAAATGATATGTAATATACATTCAGAATTCATACAAGCATATATTAAACTATTAGCCTTGATAAATTTGTGATATCTTATATCACAGATGGCTTTGCCTCATGTGACCAGTTAAAAAGAACAAAACATTTCCTTCTTGATCCCATAAAATAAGTCATGAGCTATGAACATGCCAGATTAAATTTACAGCTAGGTGGTAGTACTATTTTGATTTTGCTGATGCTCAGCAAGTCTCTACTTTGTATAAATTAAGCAAAAATGGAGAATATTTACAATGTTTCTGACACTCTACAATATCTAATATGAATTTACACTGATTCTCAGTACACTTCCTTGCATATAAGCATAAACATTGTTACAACCATCAAAATACATGAAGAATTTTGTATTCATCATTGTTCCATCAATCTGGTCCATCATTTAGGTCCAAATATTAATTATTTAGTACAATTTTTGTTTCTCTGACCTTAGAGTGTTATCGTCAACACTACTTGCAACTATAAACCAAGCTGAGTCCAGCAATACTTAACACTTTTTGAAACTTCAGCTTCTTCCATCGTGTTAGGAAGTTTTCATTTAAAAAGAAATACTTCAAGTACTTCTGGTTTCAAAGAAAAAAGTGTAAGACGAAACTTAAATAAGTATATGAATTTGTATATGCAACTCATACCTTTTTTTAATACTCATTTATGAGATTTGAATGCTATACTGAAGGTAACCGACACAACATGTTTTCCTAGTAACACCATGTTTTCATTAAATCTGAATATATTTAACAGCATTTTGTGAATACTATTTCTTTCACACAAAAACATATTCTTATTTTAACAGAAACATTTTTTTCATTATTCCAGTATGTTTTGTCTTTAAAAATGACCAAATTAGATTTCCTTACAGTATCTGAAACATCATCACATTTGCTTTCCTTGACTTGATCTGCTAAACAGCCCTGTATCATAACTATGTCTGCAAGTGACAACTCAACATTGTTCAAAAATTATTCAAAGGTTATTAAAAAGGATGCATAAGACTGAACACTTACCTTGAAAATTGACGCCAGCTGCTTTCCCAGGGTCATAACTTTTGTTATGAATTTATGGTTTCTTGTGAAGAATTTTCTTGTTCAGGCAACCAAAACAAGTAGCTCAAATTTTTTCATTAGCACTTCTACTGCCACAGGCTTGGGCAAAATACGTTTTGTACCTTCAAGGGTAAATTTTTATTGCAGCAATCCATGGATTTTATACATAGATATGAAAGTTTAACAGTTTGAAAATGTTGAGAGAATTGAAGATACATCCAAGAAGAATGAAGTTATTTCATTTCTGACTACTTCTACTGTACGCTGGCATTACAGTGGATGGAAAGTAGGCAGCTGCATCTGAAGTGAAATGTAGGATCAACAACCAGGAGTCTTCACTGGAAATGTTCTGATATTTGAAGATGTGTGATGTTTCATTCCTGTGTCATACAAGGTCAAACAAAGCATAACCAAAGCAGGGCAAGACTACAGGTGTAGCTGCTTACTAGAAAATATCCAAGTGCCATAGACCCTACTGCCCTTTCTGGTGCAGTTACAGATTGGAGGTGCATCTCATTCATTACCTGTAACTCCTGAAAGATACAGCTGAATAGCATCTGGGTACAACTATCCTCAGAAGCAAGTTGAGAGAGATCCTTGAAGTGCCAAACATGCTACCATCTTTGGAACAGGCAAGATATAAAATGGGTTTGACTGTCATCATCCCAAAACATAGGTACTTAGTAGTTTGTGTGCCATCCATATAACAACCATGTTGATGTTTCAGGTACTCATTTTGTACGTTTTATAAATAAAGTTATCATGGGGTGCTCTGGAACAGCTGTCCTGTTCTCTTGTAGCATTTTAGGGTAAACATTTGCAGAGATGTCATTTGTAGATCTCAATATGAAGAATTTCTCAAAAGAATTGTTCAGGTTTTTTTGTTCTTTTTTTTCCCCTTGGTTAAACAAAATTAGCCAATTTAAAAGAATGCACCTGGCCTGGAAAGTTGTAATTCTATTAAATGCCTTATGTCTCGACACAGTGTACGACAAATTGGCATAACTTTTTTGTCCCATATTTGGGTGTATTTCATTCCCATCTGCTTATTTTCTTTGATGTTCCCAGTAATAACTGACAGTCACTTGGGTCTCTTAGCTATCATCTGCACAAATAAAACCTGACATTGCTTTCATAAAATAATGTCAATAGTATATCAAATTCTCCAACATATTCCCTGCACAGCTGCACCAAGTGACAGAAACAAAAACTTCCTTCAAACATAATTTATAAAATCATAAAAAGAATGAACTGTTCTCCCTTTTAAAAGGAAAGCCTAGCTAACTTGTAAACAAGAAGACAAATCACAAGCAGGTTGGTTTAGGATTTTTTTCCAGGACAGGAAAGGTCATTGGAAACATTTTTTTCTCATCTGGTTTAACAGAGGCAGCAGTATAAAAAGTAAGAATAATCAGTGAAAAGTCTCATCATCAAAACCAAAAATAAGTTCTCATGCCTCCCACAATTTAGAAACAAAAAAAAATAGAGGTAGAGGGAGAGAGATACAAGTGCTTTATAAATGCAACAGGTTTTATTCTCTTTTCCATCTGAAATCTGCTATTTCTAGTTTAGTACAGGCACAACTGAGGCATTAGTCACAGTTGCATTTGGGATCCTCTAATGGTTAACATTGACGTACGTTCCCTATTGCTAGAGAACTGGCATATCACTATAGACTTCTTTCTTAACTTCTTTGCCCAGCACAAGACCAGGATTTGGTAGCAAAAAATAAAAGAACAGCGTAACATTTGATTTGCTCACCTTTATTTCAGATGGAATACCATCATGTCAAGTAGATGTTTCTAGCAGATATTTTAGAATCACAGCCTGACTTTCGCCAGTCAGATGTCGTTTCTAATCCAAATTATTTTTTATATAAAAAATATGAGAAATTTCTACACTCAAGTCCCTCTGAAGCAAGCATCATTGCAGAGGCCTTTACCAAAAGCAGCAATTCATTAAAGATCAATTAAATACCGCAAATGACTAGGTCGTAAGTTAACACTTTTGAAATCTAAGACATATTTTGATATATGTAAACTGAAGCAATTTTAAGCCATGAACAAGTGACCTAATTAGCACACTGGAAAACATTAAATGCTTGGAAAATTTTGAAACTGACTGCACTTTACAACAAAGATGGTACAGTAAAGACATGCAACACAAGATCATAAGGATGATGACCATTTTGCTTCCAAGTGAACTTGAATTCTCAACTATCAATTAGTATATTTTAAAGGAATCTGAGAAAACTCATTTTTCAAACCAGATGTTATTACAAAGTACCAAAGTCCACAGTTTAGAACCAAGTACTTGCATATAGGCCAGTATCATTATCTGTGTTAGAAATGGAGGTAAGCGAGCAGTGGTTGCATCTTTCTGTACCACTGCACTTGTGACGGAAACAAGCATTACTATATTTTGAGCAAGCCACTGGAAATGTCAAAATGTGTTCACAGCTTTTTGAAAGTTATACATGCATGTTTGTCTTGGAAGATACATGTAGCTGTAGAGACATATACTGAAAAGATATGGAGTGGGACTCTTTCCTTACAACTGCTGCTGAATAGCTATTCAAAGCACTCTTGACTGGGAACTGTATGCTATAGCTATACTTAAACAGTATTTATTTGTTTTTAACAGAAAATTACATTGCCATTTGCTTTATGGTGCAACAGTTTCTAAAGGGATAGGAAAGGATGTAGGAAGACTAGACAAATGTAGAAGAAGTCTTGCCTGTGGTCTCCTCACTGGCTCATGAAGCTAGCTAGGTACCGAGGGGACCATGTCTTGCCCTCTCCTAAGGATCTGAAGACATGGCACTTACATTTCTGTTACCTCCTAGAATGTCCTTAATGTGGAACAGGTTCAGAACTGCTTCCATCTGCCTCAGTATGATTTCACCAGTGAGAGTGAGGCCCTGATCTTAGTTTGAGTATCCGTGCTCCACTGTAATGTAAATAATTAATAGGAATAATAATAAGCAACTTGCTTACTGCTACTCATGACAAAGACAGAATTTGAATTTAGATGAAAAAAGAATATACCAGCAGCCAGTTCCGAACCTTTGAGAATAAGACACATCTTACCTTTGATTTGTAAGACATGATACTTACAGTGCAATGTGCCATATTTGTAAACTCAATTGTTCAGTAATATTTACCATGACTAATGCAGGAGCATACAAAGAATGCTTGATTGTAGAAGTGTCTTGCAATGTTAAGATTTACTGACAATTTGGAATTGTGAACATGATGGAATTTAGCGAGTAGCCTTGATGAACTATTTCTGTATGGACTGACAATTACATGCCTCAGCAGATGTTCTTCAGCACTTAAACAATATTTTATGAGGTATCTCACTCTCGATTTGGCTTTTCCTTGTTCTCTTCCTCCAAAACGGAGCAGAACACTGTTCATAAACTGCATATTACAACTATAAACATGGCATGTTCTTACTTTCTCAGTGTGAGTGAGTTGGTGGAATTACAATTATCAAGTACCTAGGAATAATCTACATCCTGAAGTCCAGCAAATAGCATTAATCTTGATTGGTTGGTTCAGTTAGCGACTGTGACTCCAAAACATATTACCTTCCCTCCCTTTGAGAGATGAAGTAATTTTGCATCAATTTTGAGCTGATGATAAATTTTTCCATGTTGCCATTGAGTTTTGGCAGTCATTCTATGCTTTCTTGTTCTTCTCTTGAGGGAGAACAGGTATAAGGACAGTGCTGTTATTAATGTACAAAAAGCTGGAGACTAGACCTTTGAATTGAGAAGGCAAACCCATACTTCTATAAAACAGTTTAAAACGCTGCAGCTTGGGCTTTAAAATCTTTCTGTCTGACGCGTTACACTTTCAGATCTTTAAAACTAAAGAGGTGTATGGTTACAATTTGCTGGTTTATATGGCAGCTAATTACAGCATGCTGATATGGTAGAACAGTGGATAAGTGACATTGAGATATTTCTTCATCTCCATAGTTGCTTAGCAGCTTCGGCATCTTAGCAAGCCAGCACATGTGGTCCATCAGACAATATCTCAATAAACTATAAAGGCTGGTAAGGTAAGACCTTTCTAGACTCTAGGATCATCATCATTGGAGATCTCTAAGGATAGGCCAGACAAGCTCCTGTCAAGCGAGGCATGAATATCAGGTTCTGCCTGTGGGTAGAAGACGAGGACTTGATGACCCTCATTTCTGTGAGTCTCTGGCTAGTATGACTCTGTTGCTTGGATGGTGTGATCTGTCTTCGCTATTTAATCTTCGACATATTCCTTAGGCTTTTGATAATAATAACTATCAATAGAACTTTGTAAGTGATATTTGTTATGCTTGCCTTCCTCAAGAAAGCAATAGTAGTTCTCATACAGTATCGATGCAAGGATAATAAGGAAAGCCTGAAATTTTATGTTAGGTGAACCACTGTCATTACACATGAGATGGTTCATGAAAGCTGGGCAAAGTTTAGAGATCAGAAAAAGAAGCATCTGAGTACTACAGATTCACAGGTTAGGTAGCAACTAGTGTGCGTTTAATCAATACCTACCTGCTGGAACTGGTCATGGTTAGATGAATTAAAGTCCATAGCACTAAAACTATCCTTTTAAGCACTCAACACCTTTTGTACAATCATTCTGTCAATGCCTTCTAGTTGTGATGGTTCCTATCACCATAGTTCCTTTGCTACACGAACTCTCTGGCTGGTCTTAATAGGTGTTTTTGAGAATTGCCAAGTAAACACATATCATCATTATTATCTCCGTCATTGTAAGGTCAAGCATAAAAGTCACATGTAGAGATGCTTTTATTGTTTTTGAGATTTTTTTTGTTCCATAACTTGTCAAATGTGGCTTGATTTTGCAAAAAGCTGAATGTCACGGGCAGCCTCTGAGGATTCAAAACTCCTAGGCATCTAGTTGCATCCTACAGATCACGGGTTAGCCAGTAGCAGATCTACTTATAAGCAAGTTACTATAAATCATACCCTACAAATTAAAGATGTTTATTGATAGCTGTATAATTGTAAAACATTATCTAAGATTAGATATGTAATTAAAATGTATACATAGCTTGGCTAGTCTCCTAGAATCAAAAGAAAGAGAAAACCAACAGGGACTCAGAGCACCTCAGTTAGACACTGAGAATATCCACCATAAATTTATAAAACAACAAATTATTTATATCCCTTGTAAAACAATTAGGGATCCAGAATGGATTCTAGCACAGTAGTACATCCCATACTCATGTTTAGCTGTACCCTGACTTACTGTCCTACTGAAAATCATGTATACCTTCTGGAATGTTTAATTTCAGTTTATACTTGGACGTTACCATTCCTGCATGTTATTTCTCTCCTTCATTGCAACCAACTCCTTGCAGCCTAAGCATCAAGTGCTAACTACTTGAGGCAGAGCTTTTCAATCTACTCAGTTACCAAGTTCTGTGGCTGCTCTCGTATAAACCTCCCTATTATGTGCATGGTAGATAATTTCTCTGTTTCACTGATTTATGTAAATAAGTCAGATATTAAAATTAACCAACATTCATTTATTATCCTTTACATATACATGAATAAATACATATGCCTAGGCTTAACATAGGTCAGTTATTTCAACTGGTGGATTAACAAAGACCCATCACTCATCTTGAACTCATTGATTTAGCATACCTCAATTTAAAGTAACTATTAGAGAAAGAATTCACCTTGCCTTTTCCTTTCTACCCTGCTATTATCTATTCACTGGACATACCTTGTACAGTTGCCAGTATTGGCAACATGTACTTTTTCTGTGTATATTTGCTGCACATATGCCAGAAAAAGAAGTTCACTACCTCCTCTGCCTTTTCCTCTTTCCTTTCTTCCTCCATCTTCCTCTCCTCTGTTCTGACCCTACTTCCTCCCCTGTTACAGTTCTGGGGCTTACTGGAGTCTTCATCCCTCAGAACCAGACTGGCTAAAGCCCTGAGTAACCAGGTGTGATCTGACCCCTGATCCTGCTTTGAGCAGGAGGTTGAATTAGATGACTGTGCCTTCCACCATCCGGTGAGGCTCTGCTCTAAGCCACCAACACAGAGGAAGAGAAGTGCCTCCCAGCTTTGCATCCCATACCACCTGCCTCTTTTTTTCCCCCAGTGTTTTCCAGAAAGCTGGCATGTCCCTTTCACCTCCTCACCCTCGCACGCTACAGGAGAGCCAGACCACCTGGTCACAATGCTGTTTAGTCCCTTAGAAGACCTGCCTTTCCATACACCACACAGGAAAGAGGAGTCCTTTCTTGCCTTTCCTGAGACATGAGCAGAAAAGGAAACGGGAAAAGGGAACCTTGATGAGGGAACCAATCCATCCAGTCCCCTGCAGTTGAAGGTTTTATATGTATCCTAGTGACCGCAGCTACTTTATCATATAACACAATGCCTAAACACATTTTTCTTAACAGCCACAGTTCAATTTCATTACTTACCAGTACCCAGAAATCTCTAGGTAATTTTCTTCACTAGAAAGCTGAAAAGTCTTCAATCATTCTCATATATTGCAGCATGCTATTTTACAATTCTAAGGCTCTAACTTTAAAATATTGGCCTACGGGGCTCTGACACTAACACTTGTAAAACCTGCTGGAAACTCTGAAAAGAACACCACTTTCATGAGTAAAAAGGATGTTAACAAAAGGCTGTGTTTTTATAATACTTTTTAACCAGTTTAAGAATTGACTGATGCCGGAAGAACTGCATACCATCGCGTATCTCTTCCCTTTGGCAACTGGAAAGGGAGAGATGGGTTCAGAGCTGGAACTTCTGCTTCAAAGAGTGGAATCTCAAAAGACTTGGTTATGCTCCGATAATGATCATCTTAACCGTTCAATGGTTACTTTGCTTCAGGCATGGCCATACAGCTAAATCCCTTCATTCTACCCCTTCACTTTTTCAGAAGGTGAGTTGGCAGAATAACTTTCCCTTTTTTTGGTTTTTAGGGTGAAAGAACAAGCTGATTAGTAACTCCTTTTTTTTTTTTTTTTTTGAGGTAAACCTTTGTGAAAGAGATTTCCCTGGACAGTTCTGTTAGAATTTGCTTCAATTGCACATCTGCACATCAGAAACAAATAAGCCCTGAGTTAACACTTCCTTGTGAAAATCAAAGCAAGCATTTTTACAAAGCAGCTATCATTATCTTCTTCCACTTGGTAAGACGAGATTATTTTAAAGACATCATCTTGGGAAGAAGCAGCTCTTACAAATGTCTATTAATATCTACTTCACACAGTCATTTTTTCAAATAAGGTTAGTCTAACTCATATTTTAAAAGTTTTAGTTTATTGTTAAATGTTAGTTCTATAAAATTACATCAACCATACTCCAGAGCTATTGCCATGATTTTGTTATTAGTACAGTTTAGCTTTGCAGGTATCATGTACAGACACACCTACAGTATCTAGTCTGTATTCATGCAGACTCAGAAAGCCAAAACATTTGTATGTTTTATTCACAGATTAGCACAAAGCTATACTTTTTCTTCTTTGATTAGCATATTATATTAATGTCTTCTACTAAAGGATAAACTACTATGTATCTTATACATCTTTAATAAACATAGTAAAGTACATGTATTACACATGAACTATGCAGCACGTAGGACTTCAGGCATGGCTGTACATCCTGATTGTTACAGTGATTCAGAAAAAAGACTGGAGGATGTTGCAAATGTCCTTGTTGCCCACTCATTGATTTTCTTTCCATGAAAACTATGTATGCTTGTGCATGCGTGCGTGAAGAGATGAGAAGACCACCAGTGTGCATCAGTGGGTCTTCTCCCAGGAAGCCCCTGGTTATTGTCAGGGATTTGGCAGCAGCCTCTGGGTACATGAGTTCGGATGTAGTCTCCTGTTCTCCCTCTGGTTCAGACTTTAAAAGAAGAAAGTTTCTACTTAGTTCCATGCTTCTCAGGACTTCTGATTTTATCACTTAAAAATAAATCAAAATAATTGCCTAAGGAGGGGTGGGGGTGGGCTGGGTTGTAAATTTTAATTAGATTTTGGTCTTGTCCACAAACTGAAATGGTCACCTTGGTCTGAAATCAGATGACAGATGAAGAGAGTTTTTCCTAATAAGACAATGTATATTCTGAGAAGTCCTTTCTGGGGATATTTCCTTAGAAACTCGATCAGACATACTTAATTACGAATAAAATATTTTGAGATTTAAATACCTTAAAAAAGAAAGGCAACCTCCTGGTTTTTGTTTTCTTTCAAAGAAAAATTGGAATGTATAATTACAAGAACTGATCTACGAGTGATGAGGTTCATGATTATTTGAGTTGCTGCTGAACTTATAGCCCAGATACTGAAAATAACAGAATTAAAAAAAAAAAAAAAAATCATTTGCAAATAACAGCAAACAGACCAAGAGTTAGGAAACCTTTACAGGACCTGACAACTTTTCAAATTAGGATACAATACTGTAACATGACTGAACCAAAAGCTCAACACTGTTGTAGATCGTTTGCCCAGGGTTACCAGTTCTAATGAGCCAATAAATGCTATTAGATCGAAGTCTAGTTTGGCCTAAAAGGTCTAAGCAATTTACTTAATGAAACAACAGTCGTCCCTAGACTTACACTACAGTTGATGATGCTTTATTTGGCTCAAAAATTCAGCTAAATTTCATGTATAAGGCAACCCGACAAAAAAGCTGAACTAAGAGAAAATAGCAGTTAGCATCTGATAAATGCAGATCATTTAGGGAAACATAAAACCAAACAAATTCATAAGAATCTCATCAGCCTTCAGAAACGGAGTAACTTTTTTCTGCCGTTATTGTCTGTGGGCTGTTGATGAGGTGAAACTTGTCACTGTGTTTCAAGTGACAAGGTAGGTTCTGTGGAGCAAGTCCTAATCTTATGGTTTTAAACTTCTTAAATTCTCATCAGTCTTCTCAAGATGCTCTTGTTCCCTGTCCATATGTAAAAGGTAGGAATTGAAAGCCACGTGTCTGGTCAAACGCACAGGATGCTTCACAGTCGTAAGTGCTATGAGGTTTTCTCCATTAGGTGTCCGGGTGGCCTCATCAGTACGCACTGTACAGGAGAACTGATAGGACTGACAAAGAAGCCCATTCGCTCCTCCACACTTTCTCCTTTCAGCCCAAGCATCAAAGCAGTGCAAGTTATTGCAGGCTGCGTCTACAGGGACTTCTGCAGCTTTCCCCCACCTTCAGGAACTGCAGCAGCCCTGACACATTATCTTGTAAAATATTTACTTAAGTTAGTTGTCAAAGTAAATCAAGAGCAAGCAGACAGATCACAAAAGGAATTAAAGTTATTTACATCTCTTATAACACTTATTTCTGTTCAGTAATCATTCATAAGCTACTCCTTACATAATAAAATACTGAGATTGGTCCTTATTTAGGTATACAGCTGCATTTTATTTCAAGACATGACAGAGTAATTCTAATCAGTTTCCTAAACTTATTTTCCTATTTCCCAGTTGGACGTAATTCAAGGAACTACCATATTTGATTTTTAGCATGCAGAATGTACACTTCTTTATCTCTTCTTCTTGATATAGTCTTCGACTAGAGTCCCTAAGAAAGCCTATCACTTAAGCAGAGATAATTTAGGACACTAAAATTAGGCCAACTGGTTTTAGGACAGCTAGAACTTCTCCAGCTATTGCTCTTCTCTACTTCTACCTTCATCCATCTCAGCTATCAAGGAAAGGCTTATTAGAGAAACGCATGGTTGCATGTAGACACATTTAACTTAGGTGTTCTGTTATTAGATTTAGTGAGAACTGAATTATATCTTACAGCCACTGGTATCGTTTGCTTGATATAATTAAGCCACTGTTTCATGTCCATGACACATTCCATTTTTGCATCTTTTTTGGGAACACATAGGCACAAATATTTTTTTGTGTTACAAATATTAGGTACTGCTGTCATCTGATTTCTTACAGATATGAAAAGCAGAATTTAACTTTAAACCCAACTTTAAGGTATACTTTAACATTCCTGCCCCAATCTGAGCTGGAGGTTTAAAGTCTCTCAAGACTACCTCTCTAGGGGTAAAATATCTCATTTATCAAACCTTACACAAGTGACAAAACAACAAAGAGCTCTTCAGAATCTATTGCTACTCCTACTTTAAGTTTAAATACATATATACATACACACACAGAAATTATCCTGATATGTCAACAGTAATATGTATGTCAAGAAGCAAAACCTTCCTCTCATGTGCCTCTTTTTATTGAAAGGCAGATTGTACTAATCAACCCTTAAAAATTACAAATGCCAATCATTATCTTTTAGCTGAAATTATTTTAGCAGGTAAGGTTATTCTAGTCCTACAGGATCAACAACAGTAGGTGAAAATCGTTTAGTGAAAGAACATCCTGTCTTTGATCCCTGAAGAAAACCCTAAGGCAAAAAAAGCGACATCAACAATGTAGGCACCAAATACAGTGAGAATGACAATTTTTCCTCATAAATGAACGTTTCTGGGACTGCTGAGTATTAGTATGCTGAAGAAAGAATGTTTATTAAGGAAAACTTGGTAAATGATTTTTTTTTTACTGATGTATTTAAGAAAGCTATTACTGTTTGTTATCAGTCAGCATAGGGAACTACCAATGACAGTTCCACATGGCTGTTACTTCCTGAATTGTATTCCATTGCATGAAGCCAAAGCAGGTCAGGGAAAAAAGGAAAGAAAAAAAAAAAAAAAAAAAAAGGTCAATCAAGAAAGAAGCCATTTTAGTACTTCTAAGATAATTTTCCATTGTGAAAATCTAAATTTGTCCTGATCAACATTTCACTTCTTTGAAAGGAAGCTGGTGTTGGCAGGCATGAATAAAAGGTCAACAGAAACCACAGTTCCAGAAGAATTAAAAAGGCTGCTGCTTGGAATAAAGCAGGCCATGTAAAGATGAAAAAACATAGGCTACCATAGGTGGAGTTGACACTCCTGGTTTTTCTTTTATCCAAAGTAAGAAGTAAAGTTAGTGATTGTACCAATAGCAATTGCTTCTTTTTCTCCACTGATTCAGTTGCATGGTACCACTCTGACCCACATAAAAGAGGAAAAAGACACCTTGTTCAACCAGCTTACATTTTGCCACAATGTCCAATAATCAGTTGGTCTAAATATCTTGCAACTGTACAAAGAGTAACAACAATCACTTGTCTCTGTAGGCCTGAAAGAACAATCTGGAGGACTCAGTAAGGCACAAAGCAGGAAATCTTCTAAAATCTGCCATGAGAAATACTAGTCAGAGACTTAAATGGAATTTTTGCAATCTGAATAATCCAAGTTATCTTTTGTTATATCTTTTCCCTTATTATCACAATAGATCACAATGTTTGCAAAACTGACTTTGGCTCTTGTGTGCTTTTCTTAGATTCATGCATCTGTGAATATTTAAAAGATGATTTAAGTAGGAGTTTGAGAGTTTGAATTTCTGTTTTAAATATTTTGTTGATTAGTAAGTTTTAATATATGAGCAGTGGCAATGCTGAGTTTTGTATGATATCATTTCTGTAACTCCAAGATAGACAGGACTTATTTGAAGTTGAAAAGACTGTTATTTCATTTGGGGAAAGATAAATACCCAAGAAAGTGCTGAGCTATGAAAACAATTCTGAGATACAAATTACATCCTGAGCTAATCATTTGCATTCACTGCCAAAAGCATCTTCCTTCCTTGCTTACAGTATTAGAAGTAGCAGCTGCTGTTGAAATCTCCCCTGGAGATTGTTAGGATCTCCATGAGAAAAAGCTGTGTGCTGGAGGCCAATTTCAATAAATAACAACTGCAACTTTATTGTACGTGATATTTTGTAGATAACGATGCAAAAAGGTGGCATCTATTTTCATACATGTCAGCTGATAGTGATCTTTCTAATTAGGATCTATCTATCTAGACAAATCATTGTATGGAGTACTTCTGCAATAATGGGAGGCTCCATTTCCCTGCTCCCATAGGTTAGTACATAAGGTACTCACTGCAAGACATAAAGTATTGACTATAAGACATTATCCTTACAATGCTACACTTGCTGAGGTTAAATTTCCTTCTAGATGACTTTAGAGATCTACTTTGGTTCCCAAAGTAAATTAAGAACTCTTTTAATTTGAGTTTGTTGATGTAATTATTTATAAATACACATTGCGTTTCCCAAGGCCACAAACATTGCAAAAGCAGATTGACAGGAGGAACCCTCTGATAGGTGCAATCCCACAATGTACATAATCCTTGGACTGCAGGGGTTGAAGCAATGATTTTTATCACTGTAAAATTTTTCAGCCAATCTTCACTCACTGAATCACAGGGGAAATGCATTTTAGATGCATTAGTAGTGAAGAAAAAAAAAAGGAACTGTTGAGGCTTCCACTGAAATTAGGATGGTTTATGGTATCTTAGTTGACCTCCTCAGACACTTGAGCAACAGTTTTAGAAAATGCTGCTCATGCTTATTTTAGTGCAATTAAGTCAGACCTACTTTAATAATTTCTTCTTTTGAGCAGAACACCCAAATAAATTACTCTGTGATAAATTAAACATTGACAAAGAATAGGGTATTTCTGAACAGGCATCAATAACAATAAGAAAAGTTTGTTTAAAAAATAAAACTTAAAAGATGCCCAATAGAACAGCTTGAATAAGTGTGTTTTCTTTTAAAACCAGGTTATTTACCAATGTTCCTGTGCCTTCTCTATTGACTCTTTTATTTCCTTGTATTGACAGATTTAGTGAAGACTAATGACCAGTTTAACATTTCTTATGCTACTGATTTAAAACAAAAAAGGACACAAAGCCATCAGCATTTTCTTTTCTATCTCCAAACTGTTACCTATGGAAACCACATTGTATTCTAAGAAAAGCAGTTTATAGCTTCAGCAATTTTTTTATGCAATGAGTAATTATTAATATACTGCTTGTATTCCTTGCTTTGGACTTTGATTATTACGGATTCTTCATGGCCATCAATTCTTAAAGTATTGAGAAGAGGTAATGAAAATCTCTGAGTTACAGAGTACATATAGAAATGCAGCATAATAATAATAATAATAATCATTCCAATATATAAAGTCCCAAATATTAATAATATAAAAATTTACTGGTAATTTGGCATATTATTTGGCATATGGAGAAACAGGAAATTTTCATCTTCTGTATTTATTCCTTAATACTATATTTTGTAATAAAAAAGAAAAAAAAAAACAACAAATTACCTAATTGTGAATATAATTGCAATAAAATATCTTTACAACACCAAATATAATCAATTCCCTAAACCTTAATATTAAACTACCACAGGTAGGAGATGGAAAATATAACTTATTTGTCTTTTCCAATTATTATATACTTTCTTTTACATAAATCCAAACCTTTGGATGAGATGGCGATCCTCAGAAACTTCTCTTATGGTATGGCTTCAGTTTGTCTCAGTTAATGTTGCCCTCTTATGCCATGTGTTTCATGAGGGAGAGCAGAAGTGCTGTTCTGGGAATTAAGCTATTCAGATCTCTGTGTATTGGCAGTGAAAACAATCTACTCTACCTTCACAGTCTCTCCAAGTATGTTATTTGAAAGGTGTAGTGACAGGAGCCAGGATTTGCAGAAGAAAAGCCAAAGTGCTTTGCCTGGGTACTCTGCTTATGTTGACTTAGTGAAAATATTCACTTTCCATCCAGTACAATATCCACCTAGTTGTTAGCGTAGTCTTCCCCATATTAATAACATCTAGTTTGAGTTTCCTATTCATCTCACATGAGTCAAAACCTGCAACAAAGCCAACAAAGTTAACAGATTTACTCTGGTGTAAATCCAGTGTAAAAGAAATTACTTTTGCATGCAGATTGACTTGTCTTGCTTTTCACATTTCTTTGCCCATGCATGTAAAGCGAATCACTTTATATGCTGCTCATGGATAAAAACCTGTCACGCAGAAATTGAAATTTACATCCAATTTCTTTTACCCAGTAGATCCTATGTGTCAAAGAAAGTAAAACATAAACAGATAGATCTTCCCAGACCGATCTTTTGAGTTCTACATTCTCCTATGTCTGAAATTGTTTTTGTGTCTACTTCTCAACATGTCAACTTACTAGAAATTTTAGCTATACCTTTATTACAAATGTAATACCTTATCATACAGAACTGTAGGTGACATTCTGTGTTTTTCCAAGCTGTGCTTTCACAGTAAATAATGGTATCTGATACAAGAAATTAACATAAAATAAGTGCTACAAAGTTACACCAATACAGTAAAGTTCCTACAAAAGATGCACTTACATACGTTAACCAAAACTGTTCAAATTAACTATCTGAACTGATTCACGGATATTTTAAGGCAACAGAATTAACAGTTTAAAAAAAAAAGAGGGGGTCAATATCAACATCAACAAAACAAGGATCTTTTAATAATATTTGAGAAAAATATGTATTTTGTATTATTTATATTAGAAATTGGCTATACTGATGTGAAAAAAAAAGATTAAAAAAAATCCAAACAAACAAAAAAAGAAAAAAAATTTGAACAATATAAAATAGAAATACTCTAAGTCACATGAAGAATCAGTGAAATAATTGTCAAATAATGAATTTGACAAACACTAGTTCATGGCTACCTAGAAGGCACAATGGATATTTAATGCGGTAAGAGTGTATATTTCTATGGAAGGAAGGAAAAGGAAGGCATTTCCTTTATTAGAGGACTTAGTATGAAAGAATCTCAAAAGTAGCAAGTAATATACAGTTGGGAACCCAACCCTTAAAACTATATTGCTAAGAAGGTCATTATGTTTATCTCATTGTGCTTCCTAAGTAAACATGACTGGGTTCAGCACAGTGCTATGTAAACAACAATTTAGTAACCCAGCGGCTACTGGATCACTGCTTTCATATCAAACATTACCTTACCCCATACAATTCCTGACTGTGCCCACACATAAAGGGACTGGATTTTTACCATGCACAAAAACACTGGAATAGAAATCATGCCTTAAGTCAGCCAAAATTGTTGTGCTGTTATCCAGTACTGTGTGCGCACTCTCAGTAAAATACCAGTCCCTTTTCCAGTCCTGATGGATATTTTGAAAATATTAGAATAAATATCTGGGGAGTGTTTACCATCATTAAACAGCTCATACTGTAAGTCAGATATGAAATGCAAGAGAACTGCCACGGTAGTTTCAAGCTGGATTTCTGATGGAAATCAGTGTAGCCAAGGTTTCACAAGTATCTGGCTACACAAATGGCTCAGGTTAGAAGGAAGACCACGAGAAAGCTGTTTGCTAAAATAGCTGGTTTGAGAAATGAAGCAATGCAATAAAGGAAGTTTTCAGATCATTACACATTTACTCTCAAGACTGTAAAAAAATAAAAGATAATGAGATACAGTCAGAAGAATGCTATATGCAATTAATAAAGTGGGACTAACCCCCAGATGACACCTGTTACAATTTGATTGTAGTTATGAGCTATGTGGAGCTTCACTGATTTATGACACCTGAAGATGAAGCTTAACTTGTGTATATTTCCAAACAGAAATTATTCCTACCAAATTGCCAACAGTATTCTGAATTTTCAGGTACAACACTTCCAAAAATAGAGAGTTTGTACCTCTATTCATTATTTCATGCACAGTTTTGAAATTTTAGATTGAAAAGGATGAGTTAACTTAAAAACAATGCCATAATAATAGCAGTCTGAAAAGAGAAATTTTTAAAAAATGTCTCATAGGGACCTGGATGCAGAAACAGGCCATCAGTCATACACAACTGAAAGATATGCTAACATATGACTTAAAAATTCCCAAATACAGATGAAGTTTTCATATATGAAGAATCTTGTTAAATTCAAATCAATGAGGAAACAAATACACAGCCACTACTAAATTCAGAGAATTATAGCTGAAAAGGTTTTTGACATCCATAAAACTTCATTTTCTTTAAAATCAAATAAAAAAGAAAAAAAAAGAATTAATTCAATATCATTCCGGATAAAGGACTGACCTGATTTTACTTTTCCAGTAGATCCTCCAGGCTTTCCTGTCTCTTGTATAGCTGTTCCAAGAATTTGGCCTGTGAGGTCATGGGATCCAAGAAACTTAAAATAGTGTCACTTTCCACATTCCACTGCATGACAGTCTATCTAGTTCTCTTATATTTGTCAGTTTTTGAAGCCAATAGTGCATGGAACACGAAGTTTCCATAGGCATTGTACTTTATGGATATGTGCATGACATGAAAAAAGTAGGATAAAGCAAGACGACGAAGAAAGCAGCTTCTGTGGGCAAAGACATCTAATAAAAACATCCTTGCTTTTCTGCTTGTAGCAGATCTACTGAAAATCAGAGAAGATATAATATAAAATATAGAAGAAATTAAAGACAGCAAAAGAAGTTGGAAGTTGTGAGAGTAAAGAAACAAAGACAAGAAAGAAGGGAGGCAAAAGTGAAGCTAACAAACCCTCACGAGTTGAAACTCAGAACTGAAAAACCTGAGTATTGCTATCCACGTTTCAGTTTCTACTAACTGGTTTTGCAAACTTGCCTAGGAAAGACAGGTGCCACAAGACTTAAGTAGTTTGCACAGTTGTTTAAGAAGTATAAAGAGAAAGCTATTTATACCAAGTGATGCTTCTGCCTATCATTTCCCTGATGGCAATGCCTGCTTATGCTACTGCACTGATTGTTCACTGTTATACTTTCTCATCAGTATTAAGCTTCCACCATTTTGCTAGTTCTTTCATATTGCCACAGATCAACAGTACTGTGCAACATTGCTGCTAATGAGGCCTGCTTCACATAAAATAAAATGAAGTTATTTGTAGTCCACATCAGTTCCTCTATTGAACAAACAAACTGAAAAACCCAACTGGGCTGATAATGAGGCCTGCTTCACATAAAATAAAATGAAGTTATTTGTAGTCCACATCAGTTCCTCTATTGAACTTCTGGTGCATTACTATAAAACAAAAACTGAAAAACCCAGCTGGGCTGAGAAAAAGAGATGGCAGGGCAGGGGTGCAATGAATGACTGACAAAGATGAGGAGACAGGTGCGAATTGCTTTAATCTGGAATCGCTTCAAAGGCAATGATTCTGCTCTCTTAGACTGCAAGAAATGGTAAATGACACAAAATCTCTGAAGCGTAAGAAAAGAAAAAGCCAGGACTGGGGAGATCAGAGGCAGAGTGCATTTGTAAACAGAAACAGTAAGTTATGTGAGGAGGTAAAAAAATCACATGAGTAAACAGGAGTGTTCTCTTACAGTTCTCCTGCTGCGTGTGACTCCGGGAGTGCAGTAAAGTCTGCCACAACTCTGCAGAAAGAGTGCGGGATGAGTAAGCAGCTTATACAACTCAGAGGAGCAGAAGCAAATTAATGAATCTGCGGGACAAATAAAGAAACAGCCAGCCAAAGATCACAACCATAAAGCACAGAGCAAGCTAAGGATTATAGGGTTAGTGGCTAGAGTCAAATTCAACACAATGTGTAAAGGCAATAAGGCAAGGAAAATATAATTCCAGGAAGTGAGAAGAGAAATGCTGAGCAACTCCCTGGATTTTTTTTTCCTGACACTAAACAAGGGTACTAATGAGGCCATATTTGAAATGTCGCATTGATTTTCTGTCTGATTCATTATCCTACAGCAAAATATGACTTTATGGAAATGCTACAGCTTTGTCAGGCAGCTGGCTACATACATACTAGTAAAGTAAACAAGACCAGGAAATGGGCTGTAGTGCGAGGGTGTGATGATCCACGCTTTAACCCTTGGCTTGCTTTACAGCATTGCACTGTTCAGGAGTTCGGCTGACTACTCGGGGCCCAGTTTGACAATAGCACGGCTGTGTAACTTTGTTTCACTAAGAAAATTGGTACAGATCTGTGAGAGAGTCTGTGAATTAAAACAATGAAGCTCAGAAAAGCAAAACTGCAGAAGTGAAATAATTTAGGTGGTGATCCTCATTGCCTTTTTTGAGGATGCATTTCAGCCTCCACCCATGCCAACTCATTTACTGTGTCTCAGTCGATATACATCCCTGATTTCCTGGGCAACCTTCTAGTTATGTACAAGTTCCTTTCTGAGATCCCAAATTCCTATGAACCCTTTACAAACCTTGTAAACATCTCCATAGGGAGCAGGGAGTTAGCCTTCATGCAGCAAAAGCATTTGAGCATCTGGCAACCAGGTTGTGAATACATCTGCTGGCATAAATTCCTGAACTATTGGTCCCTCAGCCAACAATAAATAACTGCAAAAAGTACAGATAGACTTTTAGAGTCAGAAAAGTTTTCAGATAGATACATTTTAAAGAACATAAGAATGTGCCATGGTCTTTGTAACAATGTTTTGTGCTTGTATCAGGTACAAGAAACTTGACAGAAACTAATGAGAAGAAACTCTGCAATCATATTAACTGAAAGACCATAAAAATACATTGGTTTTAAGATTTAGACCACATAAAAAAAGGACACATAGCAGTTTAAGAAGAGACTTAATAAAATCAGTTCTCTCTTCAGTCTATATACATGAATAACATTTCTTTACATCATTTTTCTGATAAGAAAACTGAGTTTTCAAAATATGAGTCTGTGTAATAGCACTGTAATATAGATCTTAAGTGAGTGACATGGGCTAGACAGAGTAAAACTGAAACACATAAAATATTTGTCCATGGACCATTCAACAGTGGACAGGTGTTTTTAAATGCTTTGTGAAATTGAGGATAGGACTAATAAGGACAAAAAAAGCCTGAAATAGCACTCTGGAAAGTCTGCTTAGGAATTTCTTGAGCACAAAATAAAGAGCAATGAGATTTGCCCCTGTGGAAACTGCTTTCATGAAGGCAATTACACATTTCAGGTAAATTCTAATTAAATTCCACTTAAACATGCATGAACTAATGCTCTGTACTGGGTAAATACCATCCAAGGATGACTATAAAGAAAATATACTCTGATTAGCTCATGTCAGGACTGATTGGTTTTCTTTGTCTTTCTCTGAGTTTATTGTCCAAATTTTAATGATCCATATCTCAATGACATACAGCTTTTGTTAGCGAGAGATGAATTGAGTCTCTTTTATAAGAATATTAGCAATTTCTAGAAAAGAAAAGCTAGTGCAAAAAAACATTTTCCTGTATTTAAAACATCTTAAAACAGTTTGAGAAGATTTCCTTCTTTTAGTACACAACAGCTCCTCCGGTAATTTTACATGAGTCTTGTTAATCCCTGACATGCTGATAAACTATGAAATTCAGCATTATTACCATGGTAAAGCCATAAAATCCTTCATCTGCTACCATGATCTATACAAGTCAGTGTATGGAAGAATTAATTAATATTACAGTAGTAGGGAGTTATTTGAATCCCTGCCAGATTGGCTGCTGCAGGTATAAATAAGACGAGAGCGAGTTTATCCGTATCATCTGCCCAGTGGCTGTGTCACAGGGTCCCTGCACCTAGCTTTTATCTTTCTTCTATGGCCTTCAATGATAATGGCAGACAACCTGTTAGTTTCAGTCAAGCACTACCTGAGATTCCTGGATTAGGTGAACTTTTTGAAACTTCCATCTACGTCCTTGGCCCTAATATGTTTAACATAGTAATCTATCTGGCATATATCCATGCTTTTTGTGGGTATAACTCACAAATCATCTACAAAATAAGTTCTGATAAACAGTTGCAGAGCAAATTATACTACCTGTGGTCACACTTATCTAAGGAGGATCTCAGCTTCTGACTTCCAGCTCTCTGTTTTCTCTTAGTTCCTCTCTTCAACCTCCACAGCATCAGAAACGGTTGGGTGGTGTAGGCTATATGATGACTCCCTCCTGACACCTACTTTTAAACAGGGTCACTTCATACAAGTAAAGAAGTGTAGAAAAGTATAATGTAGCACAAACTTACAATCTTAATTTCCTTTAAATTCTTACCACACTTAAACTTGGTGGAAAAGGGACAGAATCTAATCAAGGAAAAGAAAAAAGATACAATTTTTAAAGATGTGACTCTATGGGGGAAATTTACAGAGACACATTTCTGAAACAAAATGTTTCAACTTCCTTTCCTCAAGAATGAAGGACATGGTCTCTATTTCTGTAGTTCGTTCTTCTTCACACAAGAAATCCTACATATTTGTTAGCTCTTATAAAAGATTTTCTTTGAGACTCTAACAAATCTTGAAAGCTGCATGACCTTTCTGCAGGAGGTTGATTTTCACCTATGACATTCATGAGCAAATGCAGGCCCTTGCTCTAAAAGAGATATAAATAAAGCTGAACCATAATGTTTATTAGCTTTTTTCAGTTGATGAGAACAATGAATAAACCCATTTATTTTATTATTTTAAAATAATAGATATCATAGATTCTTTTTCAAGAGGAACACAGTTGTTCCTTGTCAGGTAACGATGTTCTAAACTTTAATTCATTAATGCCTGTAAGGGGATTTATATCTCCACTTGAAATGTGCTGCAGGGGTATAAAGTATTATTACTAAGCATATTACAACATCTACAAGTCACATACACATAAGATCACAGACTAAAACAGCTGCATGTATTTATCTGGTAGAAATAAAAACACCACCTGGCTCTTGCTCATTGTTAAAAGCATTGCAGGAACAGCCATACCATAGGATCTGTGACAGATTCCTTTTTACAGCTTTTGAATTTATTGCTTGGTGTCCTTTATTCCATTAAGCAGTGGCTTAAAGGCATAGAATTAACATAAAGCAACCTCTGAAATACTATTTTAGGAAAGATAGCACTGTGTCGGTCCAGAACAATACAGAGGTTTCATCACAGACACTTGCTGGTCTAAACCAGAATAGCACAATTTCCATTTAACAGTGGAGTCCTGCTCTGATATGAGACTAGGTAATCTTCAGGGTTGCTTGTGATGCTCTGCCTACCTGCAACCCTCTCCCTCCCTCCCTTGCTAACTACCAGCACCCTCTCTCATTTACCTAATTCTGTTCATGACCCCAGCAGAGGTCATTAGCCCCAAACTGACTATTACCCTTTGGGCCCCGATGGTACTCTCCAGCTTGCCTAAGACCCTTAGATTGGCTAGTGCTAGAAACAAGGAATCCACAATCTGCAGTGTGTGCAATTCCCTGCCTGCCAGGGAAATAAACAGGAGGTGTGCGCTCTTCAGTGTGATTAGCCTGCAACAAGAAAAGGTCCATAACTAATAGGTTTTCCTAAAAACAAAGAAAGAAAAAGGAGCAGCAAACTATCCTATCTATTAATAAAATTAGAGAAGGGGGGCAGAGGGCAGGGAGAGAATCCTAAATAATACTCTGTTTTGACTGAACTAAGGTTTAGGCATATTCCTGACTTATTCATATCAGAGTATATGAGTGAAAATAGTGTCATTCCTGAAATTAAGATACTACACAAATGTACATCTTTGTTTGACTCTTGTTATAATGTTGATGTGATAATTGGTAACTATGAACTGGTGATTTCAGTATCAACTTGCTGGTATCAAATCTAGATCTCTTTCAGCCAGAGATGCTGCTAGTGTTGAGAATAGCTTTAACAGGAAAAACTAAGTATTTTTTTACAATTAATATCTTACAAATATGGACAGATACTTAGATTAACTTTTTTTCATTGAATTTAAGAATAATAGCATAAATTCTAAACCAAGCACATCTCTGCAGCTCCAAGTGATTAAAATTAGTCATGAAATGTCAGAATGACTGATTTATCAGTACAAGTACTCCAATCATACTATAACAGCTAATGCTTTATTTAATATGCTTTTGCTGTAATAAAAATGCAAGCCACTCATTAACTGTCTGTAACAATTTTTATTGATTTATTGCTTAATTAGGTTTATACCTTTATTTGACAGGGATTATTGAATATAGGATATACTCCTCTTGAGTCAGTGTAAAAGTCTAAGTCAGTTTTTATGGGAGCCTATATTAAAGCGCAATTTGGTGATAAAAGAAAGTGTCTTAACTCACTTCAGAGAGTTTTAATATGGCCTATTATAACACATAGCTATTTACATGTTTTCATCATGTTTCCAGACATTTTTTCTGATTAAAAAAGGTATGTTTTTAAACACTAAATGGTGATTTTTCTCCCTCAAAAACCCATCTGCTCCTTCTGTGTGATGCTGTTGTTAAGCAACGATGTTGAATCTATGGTAGCTTCCACAGGGAAAGGCAACGGATACCACGAATGTAACAATCCTATTTCTCTTCTGGACCAAGCAGATAGGGAATACTCTTTATCAGCTGACTTCTAACCCAACCTCTGACTTCAGCGGTTAACCACAATGGAGTAAAATAAATACTTTTGCAAATACGTACAAAGATCAGAGAGAATCATCCAGACCAATACCTGGAGTAGAACAAAATTATCCCTTATTAGTTGTGCTGACTTTTTCTTGTGTGGAACTTAACTATATCTTGATAATTGAATGTCAAGCAGAATCAATAGTTAGACATCAAGCCCAGTTCTGCTTGTCATGCTCAACATGTATTGCTACACTGAAGTAACCAGAGGGCAGATTTGACCTCCAATGATGGCACTCCTTTCCCACCTGTGCAAATTCCCACTTGCCACATGTTAAGACCCTGTTTTTCAATCTCTCCAAAGATCCTGCAGTTAGTTTAGTGTCAGCCCAGTATATTGCCATGGGAGAGTCGCTGGCATTTCTCACTCAGCAGACACGCCTGCAATGTGAGCACAGATACAGAGGTCTCATAAGCATTTCCAAGTCTCATGAAATTATTCCAGCCAATGTGATATTTCTGGCTGGTAAAATAGTGTACTTCTCATATGAATTTTATTGACCCTAGCATATAGAAGGAGAAACAGATAATGAAGTTACAGAGGATATGAAAACTATGAGGCAGAAACACAAGGATTAATGACAAACTGTGGCAAGTCTTCAAAGTGCTCTGAGGTCTCTGGTGCTTAGAATGAAATGCAGTCCTGCTGAGGGCACAACAAAACAATTATGCCTCACTGCAACTTTGTTTGGAAAGCTTAAAACAGTTTCTTATGCTTCCCTTACCATGGGCATGAATTTCTAACTTCGATGCATAGTCCAAAAAGACTATTTTTTCACACTGGGTGATAAAAAAACCAAAACAAAACAATTCAAATAATTTTGCACTTAAAAAAAAAAAAAAATTGAAAGTGCTTTGAAATCTACAGCCTAAAAGAAAAGTTTTATATAAAGCCAATAGAAGTAGTGAGCAGTTTCAGTGCAAAACAAATGTGAGTAGTTTTCAACACAGATCTAGTATTTGGAAATAGGAATAACTGAAAAGAGGGAAGAATGGTCATAACTACACCTAAACAAATATTTGTGGGAATAAATTTATGGGCCTACAAAAAAGGTAACCAGGATGAAAACTTATCAAATTTCGAACAGATTGTTCCTTAAATTTCTTCAGATAGAGAAAGTTCCTTGGGAAGTAGAAACATTTAGAAAATTGCTATTGGTGTGCAAACATTTGGGCTTGCAAAGCACTAAGGAAACAAGAATGAAAAAATTCATACGTTTCACCTCAGAAACTGTAAGCAATTGAAAAGACTGAATGAGAAAGACTTGCAGGTAACAAGGATTTCAGAACCTACAACAGGCTAATGGTATGTAATCTTGCCTACAACAGGACAAAATTATTTCCATTATTGTCCTACTGGACTGGTTGTTATAAAGTGGTATCTGACTGAGATTGTGACACTAGGCTAGACAGTCTCTCCCTTTGGAAACTAGGTTTGAGAGCAGTATTTTCATTAATCTGCTGGTAAAGTTTTTCCAAAAATAAACTAGAGTAATACAATGACAGCCTGCTAGGGTTTAGGCTGTATTTCTGTCTCCATATGGAGACGATCCTGGAATTATGCATGCAAAGACCTGGCTGTTTTGCTCCCTTGTAAGCTTCCCTCCTGGAAGCTCCTAGTTCTCTTCTCCTACAACTGTACATAACAGGCAAGATGTTTTTTCTCCACCACCCTAGCTACTGTTCTCTCCATGCCTGCCATACTCTGTTTTGTACATCCACCCCAGGCACAGACAAGAAAGCACAATGAAAGGAGAGATATTGGCCAATGCATGGGCAGTAGTGTCCCTGTGAGGTCTGAGGGACAGAGGTTATAGCCTACTATTTCTCCCTCAACCCAGGATCTGCTATAACATAGACTGTTATTTGTGTTCAGTGAGATTATTCCAGTGCATGAATTTATTTACTGCTATGAACATTGGTAGTCATGAAAGTATGAAGATGTTCCAGAAAAAAATAGGCCATGTTAGCTTAATGACTGTACAAAACAGGATGAGCTTAGTGTTGCTATTGCTAAAGGGGACAAACATTCATTTTGGTTTCATCAGTATTCTTTTTTTCTACCTTCACAATCTGGTATTCAGTATCCTTTATCATTTTGAGTGGAGCCCTTTGAAGATGCAATAGATTTCAGAGCCTCAAACTGCACCGTGTCAGTTATGGTTACATTTATGAAAATAAAGTTCCAAAGGATTTTTTTTCTGTCTTAATAGTCTCAGTTTCATTAATAGTATTGCAATTGGCACTGATGCTAGATAATTATAAAGGCTTGTACACAGAGGTAATTAAGTTTTGGCCTATATAAAGGCATTAGAAAGAAATAATACCTGGAGCTTACCTCTGTCAGAAGTGTCCACTGACAGGGCATGGACTTGTAAGTCTATATCCATAGAACATGATCACATCAAGACTAATGTCCTAATAAAATCAGATTTTACAATTTTAAAAGGTCATGAACAACAAACAACTTTAAAGAGAACAGTAGCAATTTAAAATACATGGAGTCTGCTTAGTACCCATTCAAACACAGCAACATTGCACAGCTTTCAAATCACATCTTAGTTACTTATGCAGACATTCCTCATGTTCTTTGCACCACAGAGGGAAAAAAAAGTATAATCAAGAATAATTAGTGAAATTAGCATATGTTTTCTAATGATGGAATGTCCATGAGCAAATAGTTATTCCTTGGAATTTGTTTGTCGGGACATAGATAACATATTTTTAATTTTTAATTTGCAGATTGTTAACAGTTTTATATGGCATGTGCCCATCACAATTGCTCAGGTAGATACATAAAGTTGTGTAATATTAATTCTAGTTCTTGACTGGACAAGTGCAATTATAGACCTGATGAAACATTGAATTCTTTAAATGGAGATAACAGATAAATCGCATTAGAAATTTTTAAAAAATATATATCTCTTTCCCATTGTGGTCCTTGCTTGAGGCTGTATTCCTTGAAAAATTAGACTATTGCAAAATTTATTGATTATGTTAGAAGTTTAAATTTAATCTTGTCTCATCACATTCATATGAAGTAATTCTTCATGTTTGGTCTTAACTGCAACAATGAAGCTATATGCTTGTGTGATTTATACGGTTGTCTAAACTCTGGCATAGAGAACAAGGGCTTTAGAGCCCTTGTGGCCCATGTGTTTTATATTGTTTCAGTATGCATGATTTCAAAATAAAATATCAGTTGCACATGGAAGTTTAAAATCTACCCTCTATGATCTTTGTTCAAAATTTATTGGAGAGCATATATAAATTTGGAGCAAATACACCTAAAGCACATGGATCTTTTTTGTGAATACTCTCAGACAAGTTTTTACGTTAGGAGCTCAACACCGATTTATTCTTTCAGGGATACCCTTTCTAACCTGCCAGGCCCCAGCATTCTGGTTTCAAAACTCCCTCAGGATCTATCTTACACACTTGACCCAGCTCATTTGGGAAGCTATAATCTTTTATGCTCAGCCCCTACAGCTCTTTAAGCCAGAAGGGACCTCTGGCTGTTTCATCTGTCTGCCCACATAACACAAGCACAGAAGCCTCCACCCATAATTTCTGCCTTAAGCCCATCACTTTCATCTGAACGGTAGCTTCTCTCTTATAGAAGACACACAATCCTGAAAGCCAAAATAGACTGTAAAAGTGGGCATTTGTCAATGATGGTTAAAGTTCCTGGCTCCCTAAAGCCTCAAGCAAATTATTTAACCAGAGGATCCCAGCACTGCAGCTGTTCTCTAGGAACAACTTTATTTTCTGTCACTTACTACATAATCCAGAATTTGCTGTTCCTTCTCTCACACTGCTTGAATACTTTCCACTAGACACATTTTAATTCACGTCACGGCAAGCAATAAATGCCTTTGTACTTTCTCTCATAGTGGGTTCTGCATAGCGTGGTAGGAAGTAACACACAAGAATCTTCTTTCCACAATGTTTTTCTTTCCAACATTTTCTCACAGGGCAGAAAGCTCCTCCTGATCTTCAAATACTCCCTTCAGTGTCAGGGTGGGAAGGGGTGGATAACTAGCTGGGGTGCCCAGTGTATTTATGTGGTGTATCTCCACACAGGGGCTGCTTTTTGTTCTGCTAGCTGGCGGGAGCTTTTGTTTTGCCTCATGAAGCATTTCAGAATGAGTGGAAAGAGCAATGCCACCAGGGAAAGGGACTGGAATCGGCAGGAAGGCAATTGTAGCTGGTTCGTCTATACTGTTGGTAGCTGCCGCAAGAGAGAAGAGGGGTTTTACTCTACCATGTACTGAACGCTTGAGCTATTATCCCAGATTACTTTTAGACATATTAAGAATCATCATGGCCTTGAAAAGGATAATGACTGTCCTAAATCCTCATCTTCCTTTTTTACTACTCATGAGGTTATTTACATGATTATGGCATTTAGCATGTGACCCAGTGAAAGACTAAAGGTACATGTCTTTACTGTGTAAGAGGAACAGTGAGAAAACAGAGCAGTCTAAAGAATGATTTTACACTAGCAAGAATGAGAGCATATGCAAGCCTGGTAATGTGAATCTTACCCCACAGTGTGGGTTTATCTCACAACTTTTCTACAGTGTGCTTCAGCCACACCTGTGACTCCACACACCATTCCTACAGGCATCGACATTTCTGTAAGACAGTTCACTTTCTTCGGTTTGCATTTCTCATTCCATAATGCACAAATTATCCTGCTAGAAAGGACAATTGTTGTCTGTCTATAACCTCTATTATACATTTCAGCTATTATGTCATCTACTAAGGTCATCTGTAATTCATAAAACTGTATGAGATTCAATCAGGAAGCAAGACCTACCTGTACCAAGTTCCTCAAAAGTATATAACAAGCCCCTATCTCCAAAGAGCTCATGGATAGAAGGGGTTGTAAACCTAAAACCAGCATGAATAAGAACAACTATGAAATAAAGGATCATCAGATAAAACAGTGAAGTGTACTTGTGGTAGGTTCACAAGTAGATGTGATGTCAAGCATCATTGATTAATTACTGGATTTCAAAATACTTCTAGGTTTTTGGACTACATGAGCTATATCTTTAAAGAACATGTTCGTTATTAAGTGCTGAAAATCTGTAATCAGCAAAAAATAGTGGCACCTACAAGATAAGCAATTTTATCACTAATTAAAGGAAAAGTAGGTAAACCTATAGGAGTAGAACAGATGTCTACTTTGTTCTATGCCTTAGAAAGGTTATTTGATGAATGATAGAACTGGGAAAACCACATCTTAGTGTTTACCCTGTTTGTTATAAATACAGCATTGATATTACCATTCCTTGCTTACAGTTTACATGTTTACACAGTTCATTGTAACGTTCTGGAAAATCACTCAAAAGCAAAGTGAAGAGCTTAAACAAACACACATCAGAACCAAGGAAATTACGAGAACATTTTGTGGTTGTGTTTTGGGGGCTTGGGGGTTATTTTTCTGCAGGAGAAATCATCTGCTTTTTGTCAGATATGTAATGAGCAGATTCACAGTAAGAACAAGATAAAAATCTTTCTAATCTAACAACTAAAGAATGCCCTTGATAATAACTGAACAACTGTTAATGAATTCATTAGCATAGAACAAAGGAAAATAATAGCCTCATTTAGCAATTTCACACATTATTTCTGTGCATTTTCAGCAACCTTTTAAAATGTGTAAAATTGAAAGAAGCAAATCTTGGATTTTAAGCCACATATGAATAAACAGCATGACATTAAAAAGTGCTAAAATAAAACCTTATTCAAAGGTGCATCCAGCTTGTCTCTTGGTGTGTTACTGAATAAATCAATAGTGATGGAAGAAGAGTCCCAAAGAGCCCTCACTTGGCATTTGGAATACATTTTTCAAAATCCAGTGTTGTATTTGAAATGTTTTGTTTAGGTCATGGCATGGACAGTATCTAAGAGTTTTTTAATGATGTAAGACTGAGGCCCTCTTGCAAACGAAACAGATTCTGATGATGGTGGAGTGGTATTTCTCTGAAGGGAACTGGGCAGTCTAGGCCAAATAATGCTGCGTCATATGGATACCACTCACTCATACAGGTTTGTCTAAGTAGAGAAATACAGAACCACATTTCACTTAATTCACATAGGGATGAGGTGAGAGTGGACTATTCTGCCCTTTGTATTACACAGCAAACTGCATTTCACGTCGACTTACTTTGTTTATCTTTCTCAAATTCTGCCACGCATGTCTACTTCATTATTGTTGCTTATAACATAATACTTATGGAGGTAGGACCCCAGTTACCTTGGGTAACTAATGAAAGTGCTTTTGGTTTGAAATGTCTTGAGATATGCCATTTTGTGGATGTTATTATGGAAGTTCCAGTTTGTTCTGATGATCTTATTAGCAGCATCCAATCAGTAGATACAATTATTTGGGATCTTTCCCCATCCCTCAAGTAGGAAGCATCAATGTCAGGACTTTCCTAAATGCAGCAGCCAGCCATTATGATCAATAAAGAACAAAGCAGAAATGACTGCTTGTGAATGGCATATCTGAGCAATCTAAACCAAGGTTTAGAAGGTAAATAGAAGATAAAGTAGCATGATCCTGCCAAAGAATACCAGAAAATGTTTATACTTCACCTTTTACTCTAATTCATGGGCTAGAAAAGGTCAGCAGCCTGGTTGCACATGGGAAGCACTTCTTTTTTGCAGGTATCTATTAAATATTGCAGGCTCTTAAGATGCCTTTTTCCTATCATTAAGCTGCTATTTTCCTTCTTCAATAAAGATTAAGGATAAAATATCCAAAAGTTTAGATTTAATTATCATTTAAACTCTAGGGAAAACCAGGCTTCTCCTTTTAAATTGGTTCTAATTAAGGATGATATTTGCAGTAGAATTTATGAATATATTTGTATATGTACACATGTATACGTATAAACATACACATATGCACTCCATGCACAGATGCTGTGCAAATCAAATGATGTTGTCACATAAGTATACACAGATGTACATAACAGTATCATTTGTTTTGCCCAACAAAGAGTATTAAAGACATAAAGGTATAAAGATTGAAAGGGTGTGCCTAGTCACCTGGCCACCAACATACATCCATTGTTCCAGCAATTCAAGGAGAAAAAAAAAAAAAATTTCTCTTTGCCTCCAGAAGTAGCAATACAGTTGACCTGCCCTGAATGCAGAAACTTGGCAACACAGGGCAGATGCAGAGGATGTATTCACTCTTCGAGAGGGCTACAAAGGTCAGAGATATAGTAATTTTGTCTGAATGAGCCAGTGGCTAGGAAATGTGATCTTAGACTTGCCTTAAGTAAAGTGAGCTGTAGTTTTTAAAAACCCCTCTCCCCCACTGAGGCATGTGCTTGTGTATAACAAGCAAGGCATAAGATTAAGTGATAAACATTTTTTGTTTTGTTTTGTTTTGTTTTTTTCTAGTAACAGAGCTGTGTCCCTTTTATGAATCCCTGCTTTTTCCTATGCTGGACTGACCCTGTCATGAAGAAAGCTTACCATGGAAAAGTATTGATCTTTTGTAACCTTTCATAATCTTAAAATGTGTTTTAGAAGGATTACTCTGAAAGGCACATTTCTATTATCACACTGAGAAACCCAAACTTTTACCACATTTGACCTAGAGATAAGGAATGTGAAAGGCGGGAATAAGAAAAACTTGCCATGGAATACTGCTCCCACAGAAATGCACAGTGGTTTTACTTCTGACAGCGCAGTTGGAAAGCCAGACTACTTCTGCTGGCTTTGGAAAACCTCACCCAAAGAACAGATTCCTGTAAAACAAAGCAGCAGTCCAATGAGTGAGAAGATACTGATTCCCTTATGCCACTGAATGACTTCAATACAATTTTGTAGCAAATGCTACTGGTGAATCAGGCAGATTAATTATATGTATATGTACACACTGAGTTTATTGGCTGGAGAAAAAGAACGAACAAATTATTTGAAACACATTCCTTTGCTTTGTATCTATGTGAAATACCAGTCTTCACAGAACTATAATTCTGGGTGTAAACTGCCAGAATTATTCACATAAATTATTCACAGTCAATAATTTCACTGGCTGTGATACCAAGAACAAATGGCACACTTTAAATACCCTGCAGCATTATATGAGCCAAAAGAGTGACACTTCCAGCAACAAAATCAGTGACGGTCTCCTAAAGACTGTTTGGCTAGCCCCTTAATGTTATTCGCACCAGTACATCCTCTGAGAGGGGATGCCAGCTTTGACTGGACAGGTCACCTGGTTAGTGACAAGTCATTGCACCTCAGCCCAACTTGCAGATTTTTTTCAACTCCATTTTAAGCAGCCTTGTCCAGAAGGCCAGTGCTGTCATCCAACATGTGCAATGAAGCAAATGGTAAAAGGATGGTATGATCAGACTGAGCGATGAGTAGAGGTCAGTTTATACTAATGGACAGTATTTGTGCAGACAGTGGAAGCTTGTCTCTATCCCCCAGATATGGCTGGAGGAACAAAATCAGAAGATATGGCTGGAGGAACAAAATCTGATTCTCTACACAAAAGTCCTAGAAACAGTGAAAAGGTCAATCTTTTCCTACACTAGCTACTTTTTTCTGTGTTTCCTACAGTCCTTAAGATTTCAATTCAGAAATATCAAACATTTTCCTTGTCATTTTGTACTTCCAAAAGTTCAGCTTGCTACATTCCCATAAGCAATGCTTCTGACTTAATCTCAGCTCTTGCTATCATTAATAAGGATGAAAGTGTTTCAGCTAAGAAAAGGAGTGCCAGTTTGCAGCCACATCTTAGCAGAGGCCAAAACCCCAGTAAAAGGCTTTTTTATTACTATTTTCTAACACAAGGTGTATTTCAGGTCCAGAATAGAAGCCTGTCCTAGCCTCTTCAAGATGACTTCTTCTGGCGAGGTAAAATCCTGAAGTCAGTAATAAAATTTACCTTTATTCTAACGGGACTAGGATTTCACTGATAATGAGTGCTGAAAGTGTCGTAAGTAAATACACTCTTCTAAGGTTTCCCATCAACTTATCAGCACAGAAGGGTTAAGCAGCTCAGATAAGTATTCAAATGGTACTGGCTGCCTATCTGGGTGAAATCTGAATGTTAAATTTTCTGCAGGGAAAAAAATATAATAGGTTAAGTTCATACACTTGTCTCTAGATTGAATTAGGTACAATATTATGGTGAGGTGATGTATAGCAATTGAAACTCCACTCCTATGGGGTTCAAGGATAATAAAGATTAATGAAGTAGCATGGTATTAAGTATTAATCAGGTTAATAAAACTGATTCCACTGTACAGGTACAAATGATAAAGAAATTTAGGTAGAACATATTTTCTCCTCATTAATCTCTGCATTTAAAAAAAAAATAATAACATGCGGATATCAATAAACTAACTATATAAAAATGAACCACAAGCAACTGCTCAGTGAACTTTAAAAGAATGCTTTGCACAGTATTTATGTTTGGCAGATCACCAGACAGCTACAGCCATCAACGAACACTGGGAAACTGCCAACATCGAGTTTAAAGAATTAAACAGCCCAAATGCACCAAACTCTGTTCTTTGAAGGTTTATTAAACTTTAAATAAGTTCACTGGAAATTAAAAATCCCATTTGTTTTGATCCTTTCTGTGTCATGCTCCCAGACAAATGTAAAACTCCACCTCTTAAAGGCAAGTTTACTAAACAGCCCTGCTCCACAAAGTTGCACGAATTTCAGTCTACCGTGTGGCCATGCGGCAATCATGACCGTATTTGATCCTGAAGAGCCCATCTATTCCTAAATGCAGCTGCATGTCATGGAGGTTCAACATGCTTTATATCTCACAGCATCAGTCCTTCTCTCTCTCTTTCTCTCCTTCTCACTTACTTGACTTGCTCTAGAGCTATGTAAGCTTCCTCAGTGAAGTGGATAATCTCAAACAAGAGTTAATATCCTCTGTTGCATCTGTTTGTGTATATTTATGATGTGATGTCCTATGTTCCTCCTGCCTCAAGAAAAAAAAACAAACAAACAACTCTGAAAGCCTAGCTGGTACATAAATCTAATGTGCTGAAATGAAATCCTGTCATGAGAGGACTCATCAAGTAAAACTGATCCCACTGAAGTCAGTAAGAGTGTGCCCTGCACTGCAACAAGAAAATCATAAGGGGCATTTTAGGTTTGCACAGGAAACATTGCTTTCTGCTGATTTAAGGCTGAGTTTATCTTAAGGCAAGGCTTTCTGTAGGCAAACTGTATTCAGTCTGATAAAGCTCCAGTGCCTCTCACATTGCTGAAGAACCTCCTGTGTTTCTGTTTTTTCCTATGAACTGTCAAGACTGCAGTTGCAGGGCACTGTTGCTGCATTGCATGGATGAAAAGAGAGCATATAGAACTAAACCTGGCAACACCAGAGGTGGCATCTTGCTTCCTACTGATCAGACTTTAGTAAAATTACCAGATGTCCATCAAATCACTCCGTGCCCTCAGTTAAAGTTAATTGCAAACCCTTGTCCAAGAATGCAGATTATACCCCAATGCTATCATAATAGACTTGTACTGGCATTATGATAATTAATGATAATATATCATGTTCAGTGCCAGAAAAATTTAATATTACCATGGTAACAGTTAGAGGCCTTCTCGGAACCACTAATTGCTACATCTACTTGGTTTATCATCCCTTTTCCTGAATATTTATTTTTGTTATTTTTCAGCACCTTGTATACAGATCCTGAGATCTGATTGAAGTACAAAAAATCATTTCTACATGTGCAGTCATTGAGAAGTCCCTCCTTTTACTCCAGGCAAAATCTTATCTCCGTATGAGTTAGTGCCAAAATTAATGTTAAGTTCATTGTGACTTTGGATTTCAGCACTAGTCTAATGATGCACAGAATGCTGGCCTTTCTAAAGTATGGTGTGAACTACAGAGCTAAAAGTGATGACTGAGAAGACTTTGGATAGGGGAAAAATAAAAATGTAAAATATCAGAAAGCAAACTCAGTACTTTGGAAGTTTATTTCTTTGGTCACTATAGCCCAGAACTTATTTTATCACTTGTAGCTTAATATGGGTTGGTTATGCTAAAAAAATGAAAACTTTTGGCTGCTTCTCAAATGAAGGGAGAATGCTCCAACATTCATTTTCAGCCAATTTGGTCTGGGTCTTTTGGAGGTACAGAGGTTATCCAGGACTGTAAAATCTGTCTGCACTGAAGTAATATTTGTGCTAATGAGACCCAGCCCAATCTGACTGGAGAAAAGAACTTTTAAAATGTGCAGAGTTTGGTACTATGAATTTCAGTAATGGTAAAGTAACATATTTCCTTAAGAAAAACTAGGTTAGATCTCGTTAGCAAAGTAAAGACTGTGTTAAGGAGCATCTCCATAGTGTAAGCACCATATAGTCTGTATTACTAGATGTGAGAACTACTTCAGCTAAAAAAATTACTCTGTAAGATGCTGCCCCTCCAAGCAGTTCACATGTATAAGTGTATTAGAAATTTAAGACCTGTTGGCTTCAAGCTATCTCTTATTTTCAATAAATTGGATGGAAACAGAAGGCAGTTTCACCTTTCACTACCCTTCTACAACATTTCTTGCCCTCTCTTGCAACTTCAGACAGTAAGCCTTCTGCTGCCAACTTTCTGCATTCATTTTCAGAACTCCTAAAGATCGTACCTTTCATCAACCACTGCATCATCACACATGTTATTTCAGTGATTAAGTACCCTTATGAACCAGAACATGTTACTAAAAGCTACTAGAGCATTTAAAAAGTGAGTAATTTGAAAGAAAGCTATAATAAGATAGTCACTCAACAAAGCTTTTATTGATTTAATCAGGAGATTTCCTTATTTTCCATGTTACTGGGATACAGAAATAAAATTCAGTTTGACAACAAGTTATAATGTAAGTAAAGCGATAAAGTAATAACAAAAATAAAGCATTTCAAGTCACAATATGTGATAGCATTTTATCAGGTGATTATACAGACCTACAGATTTTATTACAGGTTATGTTCCTAACCATCATTTATCTTTAGAAGTGAGATGGGCTTGTTTCATTATTCTATACTCCAGCTATACTGATTTGTACTTTTATTTTTTAATGCATTCTCAGTCTTTTATTGACATGTACAACAAACACAGTGGCTCTCCTGATTTCATACCTAGTACTACTTTTTTTTTCTAAGGACTTCCAGAATAGTCATATGCTGCTTTCTATAAGCTTCAAACTTCTTAATTAGACTCACATTTAGAAAACACTTCAGGACTGACTGATTAGGATTTTCATCTTTACAACAATGTTGTGATTTGATGAAGGTAGAATATGTTGATATAGAAATAATAAATGGATATTAGCCCATTAGATGCTGACATCTGGCAAAGAGAAGTTACTTTTTATACTTATCAAATATTTAGCTTCTCCTCTCAGTCTTGTTAGATGGTTAACATGTTCTTATGCTAAAATTTTTGTAGGTAAGTAAAATGTCAAATAGGTAACTTTCATGTTTTATAGTTGTGTATTACCCACAAATTATTACATTTTTTATATATTATTTAATCAATTAAGTGTTAATAAAAGAATAGCTACTGTGAGATGGTGTGATTCATTGGATACATGAGATGGGAAGTGAGAGAAGAACATATAAAAAAATACATGAAACATATGAAGCATCCCTGAAAGTACACAGGGAATCAAAAAGTGTGATAAATAAAACTGTGAGAAAACTAAGCAAATTCATGGTAGTTATTTAAAACTAAGAACAGACACTGCATTAGACATATGAAAACAAGGATGGTAAATAGAATTAGAGAAAGATACACAGTTTCTGAAGGAACTTGCTTTGATCTCTAGAAGCTGCTGTTGAGGGATTAGTACTTATCTGTTATTGGAAATACGTTTGAGAAACTAATACTTTATATTACCCTCTCCATCTCATGTATCTCTGCCTGTGGATTCATACACCTGCAGCAGATTTCCTTTTGGCCTTGGAAACACTAATTAATGCAAATGCTTCAAAAGGGAGTGTACAGCTCTAGACTTTCAATAAGATTACCTCTCTACAGAAGAAGTTTCTTAATTTTTCTCCCCTCATGATCATAACCAACATCCTGGCTGTTCAGCAATCTAGTCCCCCTCAATAATGTGCATGAACATATAAATATATGTTTAATTTTATGTATAAAAATCACAAAATGCCATGATTAAACTGGCTTATGTCAAGCACCAGTATAACCAGTGAGTTCTGCTTGTCTTCTCTCCAGTGGAATGGTAGGTCTTTTCTGCTTGGCCCACAAATTTACACAGAGTTGTAAGGCTTCTACCCTTCCTTCAGATTTAATAAAACCTAGCAAATAGGTCCCAAAGTTTTTGGAAAGAGAGGGAAAGTTCATGGAAGAGATGGATGGATGAATGGACATCCTGCCAGCACTACCACAATAAATATTACTCCTTTAGGAAATCAGATCAAAAATACAAAAGGACATACAAAATTTTAGAGGGAGAAATCTCCCCAGTGTTTTCCTGCTCCTGGTTTAAGGTGGCATTGCTCGCTTTGTTGAATGGATGGGGAATGTGGAGCTGAAGAGAAACACTTCTCACACACACAGTTATCAGTCAGAATAATCTTAATGTTGAATATAACATTTTTTTTTCCTTACAGCTGCAATTTCTATTCCTGTTGGGTTAATTTGTTGTTTGGAAATGTTTTTTGCATGAACGAGCATTTTGCTAGTAGAGAATGATTGTGCCCTAGAGCTCTGCCTCCCTGCATTTCATCATATTATGTAACTACTTCATGTCTATAAAAGCTATCTTCTCTTGCAGTGTGTACATACCTCTCCCCCCAAGGACACATCTCCCTCCCTTGCTGACAGTTTTTTACCATTTGCACCATGTTTCCTTCCCTCTTTTCCATTTAAACTGGGAATAAGATCTACCTTTTCCTTCTAACTTTGTCATCCCTTCAGAAGGTTAGCAGGCCTACTTGGAAAATTTCCTTGAATTTCTTTAGTAGTTCTGTTGCTTCTGCTGCCTTATTAAGAGAGAGATATTTTCGTGGTAAGACAAGTATTTTGAGGAGAGTCAAGTCATGAAGTTAATGAGAAAAGACAGCATTAAGTCCAGCACTTATTATAAGGCATTAAAAACAAAACAATGGTCATCCTTCAAAACTTCTGGCAAACATAGAAAAATTTTATCTTTCCTTCTCTCAATTTTAGAAGTCATCAAGGGGGAAAACTGGATGTAAGAAGTTAATAAAATCTACCACTCAAAAGCAAGTGGAGATGCATATTCATTAAGAAAACAGCATTGCCTGAAACATTCTAGGAACTAAACTATGATTCACTTGACAGTGCTGTCTCACAAATGCATAAAGACAGTTAATGAATGGATTTATCTGTCTGGTTTCAGGACATCTTTAACCACTAACTATTTGCTAATAACTCAGTGCTGGAAGAGATCACATTGCCGGTGGCATAAATCAAAGTCTAGTTATGAAGAATATTTCCAATATGCTACCCTTTATGTGAAATCAAAATTATCACTCTGCTTTCCTTAGACTAAACTTTGGTGTTCAGCCACAAAATAGAAACACAACCCAAAATTAAATTAAAAAATTTATTGGACTGCTAACTTCTTATTTATGAGGACAACTTTGATGGACAGAATGAGAGGGAGCACTCAAACAGTGAGACGGCACCTGGGGCTTTTGCCACTGTTAGATTTCTTGTCAGTTAAGGGGGAAGGACATGGAAGAGAAAACAATATTCATCTGTGAGTTTACTTCATATGTGCTAGGTTTTTTTCATAAACAGGGGTGGTGTTTGGACAAGTAGTTTGCAGTAGCAGACTGTATATATGGCTCATATATGGCTAATATATGGCTGATACAGCCTCTCCTTTGGGATGCTGGAGGCAGCAGTACAGTTTTAGGAGATTCTCATAGGTGGAGTTAGGAAGAAAGCTGCTCTCGGCTCCAGGGATCTGGGCAATCTGACACACAAATCTGACTCCTTCACTCAAGCTCTTTTCAGCGGGCAGAGCAGGGGTGCAGATCAATTGTTTTCCATGCTTCTTGTAGTTGCTCATTAAGACAGCAAATGTGCTTATTTCCTTTCTTCTCTTCCACAGTAATAGGTGGGTCACAGTCTGAGGAAAATGTGCCAGGGTGTGAAGACACCCACGTATATGAGATTTTGTCTATGCAGGGCAAAAATCTGAGCTTTATGTAATCCATACAGGGGGTAAAAATCAGATGCTTTATGAATAACATTTGTGAAGAACTCTAAAATTTGCTGGATGAACTGGAAATCTTACAACACTATGTCACTGCAGAAGAGCTTCATCATGAGAATCGTGAAAGCACAATCTATGTGAAAACACAAGTTTAGAGGGAAGAGGTTGATTGAAATGGAGACAGGCTTACCACAGTTGTCAAACTAGATTAGGACTGTAGCTAGTCCGATAACATGCCTGCAGGAATAATCCGTATCAGTGGCCTCCCATAACTCCCGCTACAACCATCCCTAGAAGATACCTCTTGGCAATGTGCAACAGTTCAAGTTTGTCCTAGGACCCAACTGTCATTGTTTTTGAAGATATTCACTTGCAAAGGATCCCCCCAATCCCTCCCTCGTGTCATGCTGGCACCACAGCCCAAACGATGCCAGGACTTTTCCTCCCCTCTCTTTTGGGGCTCTGTGTAGAAGAGATGGCACCTCTCCAAGCTCCAGGGGCAGGGCTGGGGCATGGGGAAGAAAGGCCTATGCAACACTTCACAATCAGCAATTCTTTTATGAAGTGCAAGGAGACCTTGCACAGGCCAGCTGGGCCTCCCTTTCCTGCCTGCAGGATGTCTGGATGCTTCACCCTCTCGCAGCCACTGCGGAGCATGGGGGGATGCACCATTTGCAGGGAACCGGGTCGGTGGGTGGTCACTGTTGCCACCATCTCATCCAGGGTAGCCCAAACATGGGATGAGGAGGGGGCTGGAGCACAGAGCACACAAAGGGAGGTGGAGGGCAGCAGAAGGGCACAGGGGAGCGATCCCCAGGGAAAGGGCCCCTCAGGCACCCTGACTTTTTTTCTTCTCCCACAGTAGGACATCTTTCAGGCCACAGAACCCCTGTCTCCTAGAACAACCACATTTGGCCACATGGATCACCATCACAGTGGCCTCCTGATATCATGAGCCACCTCACTGCCTTCTGTTTTGAGCCTTGTAAATAAAGGAACCCCAGCAGCTGTCCCATAATTCGCTGAGCTTTGAGGCCCTCAAATGGCAAGGATGCTTGGTAGCAAGAGATCCCAGAGCAGCAAGGAGAGTAGCTACCCACCTCTGCATGGAAGATCAGAAATCTGGCTGCAGGAGCCACAAAGGAAGAGAAGATGGCATTAGAAAGGGGGGCACCATCAGCTACATGGTAGCGATGGCCATTGCTCATGTGGCTGATGGTGTGGAGCCCACAGAGGTGGATCTGCCCGACGGTCAGGAAGAGCTGATGGAAGTAGATCCACCTCCAACATAGCTCACCTGGCACCACTACACTGTGCCAGGGCTCCCCTCCATGATGCCATGGCAGTGGCGTCACAGGAGTGCCCAGCTAGCGCCCTACCACTGGCTTGGCCTCTGCTTCTGCTGGCATTAGCTAGGAGCCCAGCCTCTGAGCTTGGTCGTCCTGTGGGCTCACTTATAACATCTCCTGACAATCAACATCTATTTTGTTGATTGCCACAGGTGGTGTGAGCCCTCCTTTCCCATCCCCCACCACCTCCCCCTACCCCTCCTGAAGGGGTGCCATCTCCCTGCTCTGAGCCTCAAGAAAAGGGAATGAGACAACCTGGCTTCCACTGGGCTGCAGTCATCTCTCAGATGGCCACCAAGGTCCCTGGGGCCTGGAGGTGGGGTTTCTGCAGTCAGAGGATGAGAAGGCTGTCGAACAGTGGTTGAAGAAGAAGCCAGACCCTCTCCAGTGGTGCATGAAAAATAGCAACAGGTGAAGCAAAGAAGTTAGAGAGATAACTGTTCCTCTGGAGAAGTAGAAGACTGCAGTTCTGCCAGGAAGAAGTGATGGCCTTCAGCGTTAAGGTCCCTCCTAGCTGCTTCTTTAGGAGTTCTTTTCAAGATTAGGTCATCAACTATTTTAAACACAATAAAACAAGAAGGAAAAAAAAGAGTAAAAACGCTTTCTTCCTCTCTTATTTGGTCCTTCGGCAACTGCATCTGGACCCCTCTGTCCCCTCCTGGTCTCCCCAGTCCAGGAAGGGCACTGATGCTTGGAGTGTGGGCTTTCAAGATGGTGAGGGGCCGGGGCACACAGCACATGAGGGATGGCTGAGGGAGATGCCTCCTGTCATGAGGGTCGTGAGGCATGGGCACAGGTTGCCCAGAGAAGTTGTGGGTGCCCCATCCCTGGAAGTGTTCAAGGTCAGGTGAGATGAGGCTTTCAGCAACTTGATCTAGTGACAGATGTCCCTGCCCACAGCAGGGAGGTTGGACTAGATGATCTTTAAAGGTCATTTCCAACCCAAGCCATTCTCTGATTTTTAGGTCAGTCTGGGATTTTTTTTCCAACCCAGTTTATAACATCAGGAAGCGACTTCTACCGTAATAGTCCTATAATACTAATCTGTGCCTTCTGATAACCTTTCTAGATGAAGCTAAAGAAGGTCATTAGCCCCTTTCCAATGCTCGCCTGTGAAAATATACTTTCGAGGCACTAGATTTGGACTGATGCATAATCTAATGCGATTAATGTGCTGCACTGTGGATGCATTAGTGAATGTGGCACAAAGGGCAATGCATGCTGAAATCTTGTGAACTATCAGTCAGATTTGTTCAAGTTTCTGACGTCTGTTGCACTGTCTGAAATTGTCATGCTTCACTCGGGCATGGTAAAAGCTAAGAGACCCATGCTGTGATGTTTTGAATAGCTGACATGAGTAATGGTCTTCAATCTAATGGCATGAGGTAAAGAACTCACAGTACTCTGTGATGTTACGATATTGCTTTGCATCTCATTTATCTACAGCTAGCCATGCTACTTACAGTGAGTAATACGCTGTTGGCTCTTGACAAGAATACCTCACAAGAACCAATTTGCATGCCTATATGCTTTTGACATACATTGGCAGGGAATATGTAAAGTATTGTTCAGAGATTTGCACACGAAGAGTCTTTCTCTGGAAAGCCCTGAGATTGCATTGCTATTTCTCTTTTTATTTTATAAAATGGAATAAATAAAAGCACCTCTTCATGAATTCAAATGAGTTAAAACTACATTTTTCTTCCTTACAAGAAATAAATAGTATCCTAACACAGATCCTTAAATCTTACCATGAGATAAACAATGCGTAGCACATCTGAGCATTGTACTTCAGAAGCATGATTCAAAACATAGGAGTCTCAGTGGAAGATTCTCACTTTAGAAAGTCCAGATTTTTAATCAACTTTCAGTGTAAATCTGAATCTCTTGTCAAATCAGTGAGTTTGAGAAAGATTTAACACTGGAGCCAAATTAGAGTTCTGCAAAATTAAAATTAAGATTTGATTATAAAAGGTATGATGAAACTAGGATTTTGATGCTAGGGTTAAAAATCATATAGCCTGGGTTTTAACCGTTATGACTCTTGTCTGAATTCTATTTTACAGTCCAGTTGCTCAGCATGCTGTAAGCACTAGCAGCATGCTTCTAATGTATATTTTTTTCCTAATTATAATCCACACATTAAATTGGATTCCTCTTCTTTTTAGCCAACTCCTATGCAGTCTGTGATCACAGATGTCCATACAGTTTATACTTAAATGTTTTGCTTGATTTGTTTACCAATCATTTTTATGCATTTAGTTAAATAGAATAGAACAGAGTATAATAGAAATGATCTCTTGTACTAATTGTTCATGCTTGCATCATGTTGCTTTCATCTTTGCATTTCTAAAAGAAGCTGTAATAGAATGAATAAATGTCCTTTTTATTCTTATTCATTTCTTAAGCCTTTGAATACTGGTATTCTTAATAAGAGACGTTATATTATTTAAGATAGTAATAACCTCTTTTATGAAACAATATCACTGGCCCATTGGTGCTATGCTAGAATTTTGTAGCTTTAAACAATACGTAGCAAAGTTAAGTCAATAACCTAAACCAGCAATGCTCATGAAATATAAATATAAGAGCTGCTAGAAGTTGAATACGATAAGAATAACGTGATAAATAATCTTCAGAATATACCTCAAGATTGTTTGGGGTAGGGAAGCTGATTCTTTGAAGTTTTATGAAATTGCATCCTTTTTCATTTTGCATTATGTTCAAACCAACACCTTAAAAAAATATTTTACCCTCTCATGATGTCGCAACTAGCCTTCTCCAAAGATTAATATTTTCTAAAGATTAATATTTAAATTCTTAAATCTCTAAATTCTTAATAAGAAAGTGCTATAGTTTCAACTACGATACTCACTGAAGATGTAAGAGGCCCAGGTTTAATTCCTCCCTCTATTCAAAGCAGATATCACAGACTCAAACTTAGTTATTCCATGTGCCAAGTAAATGTACGTGTCATTCAAGTGCTTTTGTCCTTAAATTTTGACCACAGATGGCACTCTAGATCTTAGAAACCTTTCTCTGTCAAATGGTTATATTCTTGCAGAGTAAGTTTTCCGTGCAATAATTCAACGTTCAGTGAAAAAAGTGGCTAAAATTTCCAAATAGAGGATTTTTAGTACTGCAAGTGGTCAAAGTTTGTTTGTTTGTTTTTTTAAAAATGTCTCTTGATCTAACTCTGTGGTCATATGTATAGTGTCCCATAATGGGACACTGGGTTTTGTTCTCAATAATGATCTAAAAAAAGTGTTACCTAATACATAGTGGATTTGACTTTTTGTTGTACTGTGGATCTATTTTGGAAACCTTTCATTCCTGAGATGAATGTATACAACAGGTATAGATTGCAGTTTCCGAAATGCAACAGGACCATAGCTAGGGCAGTCACAGGGCTTTTAAAGCATTCTTTGAAGGTGAAAGGATTTTCCAGCTCATGAATGGAGCAGACACCTTTTTAACAAATTTGAAATTGAAGATTACATTCCTCTGACTCGTTTCGTTGCTATGATCAAAGCCTGTATCCTGAAATGTATTATACCACATGCCTCATGACATGTCTGTCATCTGGGCCTGAGAAATTTAAATAAATGTTTGAATTTACAAACATACATGTATATCTTTAAAAATATGAAGGCAACAAATGTTTTCTGAATCTTTATCCAGATAACAGCTAGCAGGACTTAAGGATGCTTTTTGAGGTATGTTTCCTTGGTTTTTGTTTTGGAAACTACCATCTCAAACAAAGTTTTTACTGAACTTGCATCACATTGTTTTCTCAGTTGGAGAGTGAAATTTTTGGTCAAATGAGAGGACAGTGCTTGTTGTATCTGTATCATAGTAGAACAACCAGCTCAGTTCTCCAAAATCCCAGGAAGGAGCTGTAGCCAATGTGCTGTAGAACTGGCTTTGTACAACGTTCTCTCTTGGAATAGCTCCTCTTTATGCTAACAATTAAATATCCATTGATAGGAATGTTGATCTTAGAAGAAAAACTTCACTTGATTCTCACTCAACATACAAAAGTATCCTAGTCTCTTGGTGCTTAGTTACACTGTAGTATGGAATAGGCTCTGCCTGTGGGTTTTGGTGGGGGAGAAAAATTGGAAAAATCTCATTTACAGATTGATGTGGAACAAAACAAACACAGAAACACAAAGACCCTGGCAAGTGGAATTCAGGGGGCTGTTTGGCTTTTGTAGAGTAGAAAACAGTGATAACAGAAAACAAACAAAAAACCCAGCTTCTCCTCCAGCAAAAGGAAAGAGAATCTCCAGCTTAAGTGTCCTTGCAAATCCCAGCCCTCCATTTTTCATGTTCACATACAAAGGCTACTTTATACCTTACAAAATGCTCCCCTAACAAAAAATTACTTGGTGGTGTGTTTGGGCTGCTGTTATTACTGTCAAAACAATGTAGACACAGACAATTTCTTTCCCTGCAGCTTTTGTTTCTACAGGTCATTTGCTGATGATTTAGTTTACTAAACATGTCTGAGAAGATATAAAAACATCCCAAGAACCATGTAGTGCTTCAACATGTTTTTAGCCATGTTATTTTCAAATGCCACAAAACTTCCCTATAGTCAAGTATTCAGATGTCCTTGTCTCTATTAACGTTCCTTGATGTGCCTTGGCATCCTGACCTTGCACTGTTTTGCCTGATAATTTTCAACTTTTCTCCCTTTCAATCTTAATTGCCTCTGCTCTGGGAGTTTTCTTGCACACCACTTCTTATAGCACTTGAGGCAGAACTGGCAGAGATGTCACTGCTACACAATAGGGGTTTCAGCTGCTTCTAATTTGCTCCCTCATGTACAGAAGTGTTTTCCAGAGGCACTATTTCTTGTAATTATGTAAAAATATGACTTGTCTAATGGAAATAAGGGAATGACAGACATTGCTTTCCAACACTAGAATAGATAACTTTTAGTAATGGAATAATGAATCCCTTCATACTACGTAACATTTTACTTCTATATTCCAACTGTAATGTTAAAAGCAATCAAGACTCAGCAGTTATTTTACATTTAAAATGGAATCATGACATAGCATTTGATGTGCCCTAAAGCAAAGCTTTAGAATACATGGACACTGTTTGATGACTGCCTATCTCCCAGTTATTGTGTTTATTCATCAGAATGAAACAATTGGCTGATTGAACTAAAAACAGACAAAACCTTTCCAGGAAATGCAGCATCTGCTGGTGGAAAAAAAAAAAACAACAAAAGAAACGCTGGGAAACTATTAAGTCAGAGCCATTTTCAATTCTTTGTTCCTCTAACTGTTTGGGATATCATTGTGACTTTTAAGGGTAGAGTGACTTATTTTTTTTGCGTCTTTTTTATTTCATTTGCTTGATGTTAAAGTTGTGCTTTTTATAGATATCTGCGGCAATTTGAAAATCAGCAGAAATCATTGGTTTTTCCTCTTGTTTGTATTTAAAGAAGTCTTTTTTTTCCCCTCACACAGAATTATTAATTCTAAAAAAGGAAAACTAGGCTCCTTGTTGCAAAGATGTGTATTAAATATAAGAATAAGTCCTTCCACAGTTATTATTTGCATGTTTAATTCCTAAATTATCGCAATCAAAACTACCGTTGCCACCAATAGTAACACTGTTCTTGACAATCCATTGGATTTAAGAACATTGCTGAAATCTCATTAATAAATCAGATTGCCAGGAAAGCTCCAAAGAGAAAATTAGATCACACCACATAAGAGTAGCTGCCAGTTTAATGTAAAAATGTGAGTCGGGTATGAAAACCAACTCTCTTCCTCTCTTCTTCCATTTATAAAGGAAACAGTGCAAATATTGTGGGATGTCCATGTCCTCATATCCGATTTTTTTCTATCCACTTTTTTTTTTCTCTTTTGTGTGATTTTCATTATTACAGCCTGTATGTTCAGGTGTAGCTCCACCTGAATCTTTCCTATCTGATCAGAAAATGAGATTTCCATGCCTTCTAAGTAATGAACCAAACTCAAAGCTCAGACTTAGGCCAGGTAGACAGATGAAATCGGGACAGGACAGGACCCATAACCAGAATATTGAGTATTCCAGCCGAAGTGGTTTGTTAGGGATGTATCTAGACCTGGACTCCAGGAAAATGGAGAGAGTCTACATGAACTACTGAAAAGATTAGTTGAAGGCTAATGTCATGTCAGGCTAAAGGTTGGAGAGCAGGGGAAATAAGCAGTAGGGCACATTTTCATATGAAAAATAAGGCCCAAGACAAGAGCCAATGCAGGGCCACTGGACAAGTGCAAGGAATTGTAATAAGGTCAGAGCTGGCATCAAAGCTAAGATCAGAGCAGAGAAATCACAAGGAACAGGAATGTGACAAAACCACAGCATTTGAACAACATTACAAAGTTGATTGAATTCCTTAAGTCCTAGCTAAGGAAGGAAAAGAGCGATCTCTGTAATGAAAATTACTGTGGAAACAGATCATTGTCAAAGTGTGCCTGACAGGGGCTGACAATCATAGCTCTAAAGTCTTTACTTTCAAAAAAACAGGGAGCAGCGGTTCTGTTTGATTTTGAAATTATAATCTGCTGCTCCATTTCTGGTAAAGGGATGCAGATATTCCTTGCCACTCAGTGAGCAAATACTCTTCTAATTAGTTCCAGTTACTAACACAGCTAAACATTCTTTGATGCAGAGGCATTCCCTACTATGAAAGTGATCTCTTATTTTTCATAGCACATTAGAGGTCCAGCTTTCACAAACCATCAACAAGAGACTCAAAAGGGAAATAATAAAATGGATGAGATATACATAGTCTCAGTTAACTGCTGTGATTCCTCCCTTCTGGAAGGTGGGAAGAGATATTTTTCCTTCTTACTCAGATACAGTAAGATCAGAGTAAGATCTTACAGATCCTCCAAAGAAATTCTGAAAAGCGTATTAGACCAACAGAAAATTCTGACCAGCAAAACAATTGAAGTTCGTTTGCCTACTCATTTTAAGATTTTGTTTCATCTACGTACATCACTGTGACAATTCCAGTTGTCTGAACATCTTCTAAGCCCCTCTGTATTATTATCACCTCCCTGAAGTGGCACGTGTCTGAGCCACATAATAAGCAGCTGGGCAAGAGGTGGCATGCATTGTGATCAGCTTGCAGATACATGTGTATTAATTGAACAGCTACTATATGTGTGCTAGTCAGCAGGCCAAGCAGATCAAATAACTGTTGGTTTCACCATGTTACCACTATGTCAAGGTGTTGCAGCGGTGCTAGTCTCCCTCCTTTATCCACCATCAATTTTCAGTTATCTTAAGGAAGTCAGTGTCTTTGATCCTGGTTGAACTGGGCCAGCAGGCATAAACATCCCTGCAGGAGAAGAAATGGAAGACTGAAAAGCTGGCAGATGGACAGTGCAATTCCATATGCCACATTTCCTTAGACAGGCAGGCCAAAAATATTCCAAACCCACCTTTTGAATGTTAATCTTGCCAACAAAATCTGTTCTTAAGAGTCTGAATCTAACTTGATGTACTGCTGACTAAACAGAACAAAATTTAAGGTGCATAGGAGGACTGTATATAAGCACAAAAGAAGCAAAGGACAGCAGTAACGGGTTGGAACGTCCCAAGGGAAAATGTTTGTCTTTTCATTCTTTTAAAAACCTGTCACCATGAAAGGTATAGTCACTGCTTTATATGGAGAAAATAGAGCAGCTATATGGGTACTAACAAAGGGTAAATTATACGGATGATTAGAAACAAAATATGTAGGCAGAGAACTCTAAGAAACAGCCCTTAACCTCAGCAGCATGCAAAGATTCTGTCTTCTTAGTTGAAGTGCATGTTTGTTATTTCTCCGCTGACATATCTGCCAGTTTCTTCCTCCCAGGCCTACTGCCTAGTACCAATACTTTGTGCACGTGGTACTCTTCGATACTTGACAGAACCTGAGGGTATTCAGCATTATCTTATCCCCATATATTTTAGACCTACTAACGGCAATTAAAACTGAAAAACATGAAATTTTTTTAATTGTCACAAAACATTGCCATAGTTACACTCAGACACGTAACAGAAGAGAGTCCTTAACACGTATTTCCTTAACACTATATTTAAATAACAAGATATATACACGTGTGTTCTAGTGTTCAGAGATGGGAAAAGTGAGAAAGAGAGAAAAATATCACCAGTTGCTCCCACGCTAGGCAATACTGAAATACACTGTCAGCATCAATACACTGCCCACAGACAAAGCAGACTACGATCTGGTTTTTCTCATACAGTTTGTGTCTTTGGTGCACTGTACAATTCCAGCCTCTTTTTCTGTTTGAGCATCACATAAATATTAAAGACTAGCTACGAGGTACAAACACTAAAAACTTACTCTGGAAAGGGTAACTGATAGCAGCCTTTTGCTCATTCTATTTGTTGAACGGGAGCAAGAAGTTCATAGAATAGCCATCAAATCACATCTTACTGGTCTGATCTAATGAAATGGATATCAAGATTTTTATATTAAAAAGAGGGATGAATGCATAAGGTAAACTTCTACACATAGCAAAACTCTTCACAATGTGAAGAGGTAGAGTTTGCAGGAAATCATGCTCTTCCCACTTGATTCATATATTAATTTTAGAAGAAACACAAGACTTACCTAAAGAAAGCAAGGGAGGAAATCTCTTAACTTCTTTCTTTCCTTGTAAGTTCTACTTCATTCTATCATCCTCATTACATTAGTGTTAAAAGTGAGAAGACAACTGCCCTCCATAATATTATTGTTACCATCATCTGCCTCACATTTTAGATGACTGAAGAGCAGGAGATATCTTTTGGAGTCAGAAAATAGGATGAAAATTGAATAGTTGAAAAACAACAGTTGAATAATAACAGTTGAAAAAGTCTCCTGAAATCTTGAATTATTAAAAAAAAACCACTTTTTTTTTTTCCCCATTTCCCTTTTTCCCTGTTTAGCTCTCATAACCCACTCTCTGTGGGTTAATGTTTTGTACAGATCAAAAGAAAACCTGGGAGTTTCACTGCAATTACTGCTTGCACCAGCATCTGTACCACATCTAACAGTAACTACACAATAGCAAAACAGTGATCGACTGGAAGAAAACAAGGGCAACTGCAGAATAGTTGTGTACATGTTTTCAACATTTTATGTAAGAGTCATACCATATACAAAACCGTTTGCATACTTAGCCCTCTGTTTCTAGCTTCCTGATGATTATCCCCTTGACATTCCTTTCAATGTTGTAACTGTCCCATTTATCCTGTTCTATGTTGCAGAATGGCTGAGGGAGCACGGTTATGGCTCCATGCAGGAGCTTTGTTCTACCAATGTGGACATAAAGCCAGACTAGGCCGTGATGGAAAATTCCGAGTTGTGCTGACAAGAAAGAAAGGAGGATCATAGTGACCTTGTACTGTGTAGATAAGAAAGTACTGTATGAGAAAAACAGGATGGAACCCGGACCCAAGCACGAAAAACAGTAACCGCAAGTAGGAGTACGATGAGGTATCCCTTAGAGCTAAGCCAATGATTATAAGACAAGTATATAGCTAAACCAATGATTGTAAGACAAGTTTGTGTAAGATAGAACTTTATGTTATAAATATGGGAAAGTTTCACAATAAAGTGAAGCTGGCTTTATCACTCACGTTGAGTCGACTGCTTGACTTCCCTCGCTTGTCGCAGTTCTAGGATTATTAATGGGACTGTGCACATCCTCTTTTAGGGAGAGGTTTATATGGACAGAAAAGGTTTGTCACACATGCAAAAACCCCACATTTGTCTATAAACAGTAATGGCATAAGATAAAATTGTTTATGCTATTCATAGTGATATCTCCTCACCTAAACTAAATGGAGAATGAAAGGGAAATATTTGAGAGTTCAGTTCTCATGTTAGCAGAAAGTTTACATTCTCTGTTAATAAATCTAAGTGGTATTCTAAGTGTCTATCTATCTGCAGCACTGGATGATTTCTCTAAACATTAAAAAAGACCTGTGGTTCTACCCCAAGCTGTAGAAATATCATCAGAAGCAGAAAGACATAATGTGCCCTGATACTGTCCCCACCTGTTATTTGCTCAAACCTTGCTGCAGCTAGAGGGATATGGGCTAATCTGCCAGATTTCAGGACATCAGTGCCATAAACAATTTCAAAGATGATATTTTTCACAGCTGTCAAGGTCAATATTTTCCTTCAGAGATTAAATAATATTTTATTCATGGTGGAGGAAAAAAAGTTAAATATATAGGCAATGAATATACTGAAAATGAACTTTCAAGGGAGTTTGTAAAAAAAAAAAAAATAGGAAAAAAGTTCTCCTCCTCTAAAAAAATGGTTCAAACACTCCTTTATCCAGATGGCAGATAGATTTTTCTAGAAGTCATTATCTAAAAACAGGTTAAATATAGATGTCTAGTATGGTAATCTACAGAAATGCCAGTTGTGATACCATTCCAGGATGTTGCTATAAATTGCCTATTTCTAGCCTTATGAGTGCAGAGTCATAATGACTCTTGCCTTGTTTATGTCTCCTATACAAGGAAGCTATGGCCCACTCAATATGAGCAGAAACATACAACGCACTTGTTGCTATCTACTGTCTGCAAGAAGAGCCTGCACACTCAATGTGCAAACTACAGATCTTCTGTGCTAAGTAGCACCAGTGTGCTTTGAAAAGCAGAACCACTGGTATGCTATAAAGTTCCCCTGCCTCCTTACTGACTCACAACCTCCTTGGGAAGAAAGGAGGTTATGCAGACAGTGCTTTGCAACGAGCACATGAAATAGAGGTCATGCAACCACTATTTAACAAGGCATGAGGCAAATATACCTAAATGGGTGGTGCTAGTGGGAAGAAAGCAAAAGGGGGAAGCGGTCTATAGTCTCCTTAGTGACACTTCGTAATATTCATATCTGCAGGTACAAGCTCATGAAACCTTTCTTTAAATATTTTATTGTCAAGATATGTACCTAACACTTGGCACTTGTATCCCAGACACACACTACTGTTTCATAAACTGTGAAAGCAGCAGAAGGATTTAGGAGGGCGTTGGTGTGCGTGTGTTATTTTGCATATGAAGAATGGAAGATGGGTTAGAGAGCTGGCAGGGATTTGGCCCATGTCAGCGGGCACCCTGTCAGCATGCAAGTAACCCTCCACTGCCGTCTGTGCGTTGCCACAGAGAGACAACTTTCTAATCTGTACAGCAATTAGTTTTCTTCTTTTGGACATACGCCCAATTTACTAAGGCCAGGTCTGTCCAAAGATATGTTCCCATCTATTAAACAACAAAAAAAGGTTAGTTTAATGACCAGTGACATCCTGGCACTTTCAGGAAAAGTTTATATAAGCAGGTATATGTTGATCATTTCCTCACAGTGTGAATCCTGATTGGTAAAGCTGTGTTAGTCTCTGACTGGTTACCAAAACATCATCTACTTGTGGCCAAAACCTGTTATTTTATCAAATAGTTCTCCATAGGCCTCATGCAGTTGTGTATGTCAGTATTTTGGTCCACCTCAGGGTAGACGATCTCACGCCCTTTTTGGAAATACTACTGTCTAGAATCTGGGATTACCATTTGCTTAAAAAAAAAAAACAAAACAAAACACAAGTGGGCTAAAGTGTTTAAAAAAAAAAACAAAAAAAAACAAACCACAAGTGGGCTAAAGTGTTATATGATAATGATAAAGACTTCTTTATGATGATTACCTACCCTCTAAATTTTCAGGAAGTGACTGAACACTCATCCAAAAGCAAAGAAGTCACCCTGACTTCATTGGGAATTTGCTCTGCAGGAAAAAAATGTTGAGTTAGTCCTGCAATGTCTCAGAATTTGTTATATGCTTGGATAAGCTTTTACAAGTCACTTTGTTAAATTATCAGTATTACAGTCTCTTATTCAAAGTGATTAAATGTCAATAATGTAAAGACAGAATGCTATAAGGGAGTAAACTGAAAGACCTTTTAATAGGACAGGGACTATCACTGTTATATCAAATCAGTTGTTCAGTTGAAGTAGTTTTACATCTAGCAATTGTCTCTGTAATTAGAAAGATGACTTCTGTCAATTGGGATAAACCTCAGCACTGAGGAGATGTATGTTTATCTCTCATTCTGCTCACTTTCTCATCTCTTATTAAAATCCATCCAGATTCCAGAAAAAATAGATATAATAGAAAACTAAGATTAGGTTTAAGCTATCCTTCCACTTTGAAAACAAACTGTCCCCTCATACTTTGAATGCTTCCACTTTTGAGCTTTCCAGCTTTTTGCTGACTGTGCTGTCAAGCACTTCATCTGCCTACT